>NW_023628890.1:0-2078 GCF_014905685.2 Nematolebias whitei | reverse complement strand
CCTCCCTGACCCGGAGAGGGCACTCTACCCTTTTCCGGCTCAAGACCATGGCCTCGGATTTGGAGGCACTGATCCTCATCCCGGCCGCATCGCACTCGGCTGCGAACCACTCCAGCGAAAGCTGTACATCACGATCTGATGCAGCCAATAGGACCACATCATCTGCAAAAAGGAGGGACGCAATCCTAAGGCCACCAAAATGGATCCCCTCAACACCTTGGCTGCGCCTAGAAATTCTGTCCATAAAAGTTATGAACAGAATCGGTGACAAAGGGCAACCTTAGCGGAGTCCAACTCTCACCGCGAACAAGCCCGACTTACTGCCGGCAATGCGGACCAGGCTCTGACACCGGTCATACAGGGACCTAACAGCCTATATCAAAGGGCCCGGTACCCCATACTCCCAGAGTCCCCCCACAGGGTTCTCCAAGGGACGCAGTTGAACGCCTTCTCCAAGTCCACAAAGCACATGTAGACCGGTTGGGCAAACTCCCACGCACCCTACAGGACCCTGCTGAGAGTGTAGAGCTGGTCTAGTGTTCCACAACCAGGATGAAAACCGCACTGTTCCTCCTGAATCCGAGGTTCGACTATCCGATGGACCCTCCTCTCCAGAACTCCCGAATAGATCTTACCAGGGAGGCTTAAGAGCGTGATCCCCCTGTAGTTGGAACACACTCTACGGTCCCCCTTTATGAATAGGGGGACCACCACCCCGGTCTGCCAATCCAGGGAACTTCCCCCGATGTCCACGCAATTTTGTAGAGTCACGTAAGCCAACACAACCCTACAACATCCAGAGCCTTAAGGAACTCTGGGCGAATCTCATCCACCCATGGGGCCCTGCCACCAAGGATCTTTTTAACCACCTCGGTGACCTCAGCACCAGAGATTGGAGGGCCCGACCCAGAGTCCCCAGGCTCCGCTTCCCCAGTGGAAGACGTGCCAGTGGGATTGAGGAGGTCTTCAAAGTACTCAGCCCACCGACCCACAACATCCCGAGTTGAGGTCAGAAGCACACCACTCCCACTATAAACCGTGTTGGTGGTATACCACTTTCCCCTCCTGAGACGCCAGATGGTGGACCAGAATCGCCTCAAAGCCATGCGGAAGTCGTTCTCCATGGCCTCTCCAAACTTCTCCCATGCCCTAGTTTTTGCCTCAGCGACCACCCGAGCCGCATGTCGCTTGGACTGCCGGTACCCATCAGCTGCTTCCGGGGTCCCACAGGACAAAAAGGCCCAATAGGACTTCTTCTTCAGCCTGACAGCATCCTTCACCGACGGTGTCCACCACCGGGTTCGAGGGTTGCCGCCGCAACAGGCACCGACAACCTTGCGACCGCAGCTCCAGTAAGCCGCCTCAACAATAGAGGCACGGAACATGGCCCACTTGGACTCAATGTCCCCCACCTCCCCCGGAACATGTTCAAAGTTCCCCCAGAGATGGGAGTTAAAGCTTCATCTCACAGGAGACTCTGTCAGATGTTCCCAGCAAACCCTCATAATACGTTTGGGTTTGCCAGGTCTGACCAGCATCCTCCCCCACCATCGGAGTCAACTCACCACCAGGTAGTGATCAGTGGACAGCTCTGCCCCTCTTTTCACCCGAGTGTCCAAGACATGCAGCTTCAGATCAGATGAGATGACAACAAAATTGATCATCTGACTGTGGCCTAGGGTGTCCTAGTGCCAAGAGCACATATGGACACCCTTATGCTTGAACATGGTGTTTGTTATTGACAATCCATGACGAGCACAGAAGTCCAACGACAGAACACCACCCGGGTTCAGATCAGGGGGGCCGTTCCTCCCAACCACACCCCTCCAGGTCTCACTGTCATTGCCCACGTGAGCATTGAAGTCCCCCAGCAGAACAAGGGAGTCCCCAGGAGGTGCACTTTCCAGTTCCCCCTCCAAGGACTGCAAAAAGGCTGGATAATCTGAACTGCCGTTTGGTGCATAAGCACAAACGACAGTCAGAACCCGTCCCCCCACATGTAGGCGGAAGGAGGCCACCCTCTCATTCACTGGGGTGAACCCCAACACACAGGCACCAAGATGGGGGCAATAAGTATG
>NW_023628889.1:0-2078 GCF_014905685.2 Nematolebias whitei | reverse complement strand
GTCCTTCTCAAAAAATTAGCATATTGTGATACAGGTCATTATTTTCCATAATGTAATGATAAAAATGAAACTTTCATATATTTCAGATTCATTGCACACCAACTGAAATATTTCAGGTCTTTAATTGTTTTAATACTGATGATTATGGCATACAGCTCATGAAAACCCAAAATGCCTGTCCCAAAAAATTAGCATATTTCATCCCACCAATGAAAGACAAGTGTTTTTAATACAAAAAACACCAACCTTCAAATAATCGTATTCAGTTATGCACTCAATACTTGGTCGGGAATCCTTTTGCATGAATGACTGCTTCAATGCGGCGTGGCATGGAGGCAATCAGCCTGTGGCACTGCTGAGGTGTTATGGAGGCCCAGGATGCTTCGATAGCAGCCTTAAGCTCATCCAGAGTATTGGGTCTTGCGTCTCTCAACTTTCTCTTCACAATATCCCACAGGTTCTCTATGGGGTTCAGGTCAGGAGAGTTGGCAGGCCAATTGAGCACAGTAATACCATGGTCAGTAAACCATTTACCAGTGGTTTTGGCACTGTGAGCAGGTGCCAGGTCGTGCTGAAAAATGAAATCTTCATCTCCATAAAGCTTTTCAGCAGATGGAAGCATGAAGTGCTCCAAAATCTCCTGATAGCTAGCTGCATTGACCCTGCCCTTGATAAAACACAGTGGACCAACACCAGCAGATGACATGACACCCCAGTGACTGTGGAAACTTGACACTGGACCTCAAGCAATGTGAATTCTGTGTCTCCTCTCTTCCTCCAGACTCTGGGACCTTGATTTCCAAAGGAATTGCAAAATTTACTGTAATCAGAGAACATAACTTTGGACCACTCAGCAGCAGTCCCAGGCGAGATGCTTCTGACGCAGTCTCTTGTTCAAGAGTGGCTTGACTGGGGGAATGCGGCACCTGTAGCCCATTTCCTGCACACGCCTGTGCACGATGGCTCTGGATGTTTCTACTCCAGACTCAGTCCACTGCTTCCGCAGGTCCCCCAAGGTCTGGAATCGGCCCTTCTCCACAATCCTCCTCAGGGTCCGGTCACCTCTTCTCGTTGTGCAGCGTTTTCTGCCACACTTTTCCCTTCCCACAGACTTCCCACTGAGGTGCCTTGATACAGCACTCTGGGAACAGCCTATTCATTCAGCAATTTCTTTCTGTGTTTTACCCTCTTACTTGAGGGTGTCAATGATGGCCTTCTGGACAGCAGTCAGGTCGGCAGTCTTACCCATGATTGTGGTTTTGAGTAATGAACAAGGCTGTGAGTTTTTAAAAGCCTCAGGAATCTTTTGCAGGTGTTTAGAGTTACGTCGTTGATTCAGATGGTTAGGTTAATAGCTTGTTTAGAGAACCTTTTCATGATATGCTAATTTTTTGAGACAGGCATTTTGGGTTTTCATGAGCTGTATGCCATAATCATCAGTATTAAAACAATTAAAGACCTGAAATATTTCAGTTAGTGTGCAATGAATCTGAAATATATGAAAGTTTCATTTTTATCATTACATCATGGAAAATAATGACCTTTATCACAATATGCTAATTTTTTTGAGAAGGACCTGTATATATATATATATGTGTGTGTGTGTGTGTATATGTGCACTTCTGCCTTCCTCTCTTCACACAGTCGCAATGGGAGCCTTACAGTCTTTATTATTTACATTCAGGTTCAAACAATTTACATTATCTTTATCTTGTTTACATTATAATCCCTCTAAAAATAAATGGAAACATTACGGTACAAAAAATTAATTTCAAGTATAACAGTGCCATCTGCTGGACAGTCTGGAACATTAATATTATTATAATAATATATATTTTATACTATAGTGTATTATTTATTTATATGTACAGTATATTATATATATAGATTACAAAGTTAAAAGTCATAATTGATTTATTTCTCATTTAACAAACTGTTTACCTGTGTACATCCAACAAAAGCAGAAGTTCTAAAGAAAAACAGTAATAGGATCTAATATGAAGTAAGAAATATGCTAAACTAAGAATACACGTGTTGAATGCCGAGCTGAAGTCAATGAACAGTATTCTAACATAAGA
>NW_023628888.1:0-2078 GCF_014905685.2 Nematolebias whitei | reverse complement strand
TATAAAATTAAATAAAAATAAAAATAAATCACTGTGGCCCTTATCTTCCTCTGTGGGGTGACTCAAGCGAATCGAATCACTTAAGTGACTCAGATTAACCGAGTCCATAAAAATGAACTGAATTTAGCACCTGAGTCAAATCTGGACCGAATAACCAACACAGGTTAGTTTGTTTTCCACCCAAATGTATCGAATTAGAGCTACCAAAACATTGAGTTAAAAAGAACAGCCCACAAATGTCCTTATTAATTAATTACAACTTAGATTAAAATGAATTACAATGCAGGTTGAAGCTAGCTGGTGCTAACTGCTACTAGCATCAGCTAGCTAGCATCAGCTAATGTTGTTTTAGGAACTCAAACTCTCTGATCAGGGCAAATTAAAAATATTAACAAAGCCAACCACGTTCAACACCTCCTTACAAGTTGTTTACACCCACTTTTCTTTACTTTTGTGACCAAAGCAGGAATTAGACCTTATATATGACCATACTGTTTTATATTTCCACAACTTTGTTGCTGCCTCTGTCAAAATAGTTGTTTTTAAAATGTGATTTAATTGTAAATTAAAGTGGAAATGACGATCTGTTTTACTCTAAAATAGGTGACAATACAAAAAAGATTGTTTAAGACACAAAAATACAAAAAATGAACAAATTATGACAAGTTTTGAGTTGATTTGCATCTTATGTGAGGTTGTGGTTGTTTTTCAATTAGCACAATTTAAAAGCAAAAAAAAAAGTACAAAAAACACAAATTTATGTAAAAAATACACTTGTTTTTCTAAAAATAAAAACTTGTTGTTTGACAGTGTGCTACTTATGATTATTTCTTCCAGACACACTAAAAGACAAATTACTCATATTTATTAAAATAAATACGAAAAAACATTCAGAAATAGCATCAACTAAATTTTAAACATATTTATTGCAGTAAAGCAAAACAATTTTAACATGTGTGCATTATAATTTATCGTTTTTTTATATATTCACTTTATTTTAATATTTTAGTTTAACTTTCAAACTTATAACCAAGATATTTCAAGTTGATGGAAATTAAATGGGCATTAAAGTTAATGTGTGTGTGTGTGTGTGTGTGTGTAGGTGCGCTCCCTGGAGGACAAAAATAAGAAGCTGGAGCTGAACATCAAGGAGTTCTGCAAGAAAACCGCTTACGTTATGAAAGACTACAGCGACTTCTTTTCCACCATCTCTGACATGCGAGCAGAGGTACCTCACGGGTTCAGTTTGATATTTTACTAAACGCAACTCGATGAAGGACGCAACAAACACAATGCAAAAATCAGTGCAGACACGTTCCTGTTTTTAGTATTTTACTTCGTTTCATAATGTAGCTTGATTTAATTTTGTTATATATATATATATATATATATATATATATATATATATATATATATTAGGGATGCACAATATTATCGGCATGGTATCGGCCGATATTAACGTTAAAGTTCAATATCGGACATCGCCATTCCATTAAAATAACTCACTGATATGAAAGGCGCTGTTTTTGCCTGCAGCGGCAGCACAACGCGATGACGTCACGTGCGCCTACCCGAGCTCATGGCAGAGAGGAAAATTCAAAATGTCTGCGGTGTGGAAGTTTTATTTTTCGTTGGTGAGGATGTCGGATTTCGAAGATTTATGGACTACGTTGAGCCTCGCTACATTGTTCGCAGTCAGAGATATTTTTCCCGACATAACGTTACCCGAGTTACAAGCCGTCATTTCCGACGTAGTTGAGAAGCTAATAGACAATAGCACGACTTGTTGGGTGAGTTTTACCACAGACATTTGGATTTGGATTAGTTTTACGGCACAATGGATAGACTAAAACTTTGAACTTATAAAGGCTGCCCTTCATGCACAGGAGTGCAGAAGATCCCACACTGCAGCTAGAAACCTGGAACAAGCCTCCACAAGTGAGACAGCATCGCAGGTGACTAATGATAATAAATAACATGTGACACTTTTCATTTAATATAAGTTAAAGTGCTATGCATATCATATGGCCGAATAAGTTTTAACATATCGGCATATCGGCCAAAAATCCAATATCGTG
>NW_023628887.1:0-2079 GCF_014905685.2 Nematolebias whitei | reverse complement strand
GATTCATCAACAATGTACTATGCTAGTAATCAGCTGTATTTCTTTTGATTAGTCAATGGTTTGTTTTATTTTATAGTTTAGGTGGTCGATGAATTTGCTCTAATGATGTCAGCCTGGACATAATTACATTATTAAGATGCCATTTTTCTTTTCTTAAGGTTGACAAAGAATCAACTTTGACTGAGGGTGTCGAGGTTGAGCATGATGGCTCATCAGCTCAAGCTCCAACCAAGATCAAGTCCTCCAAGAAAAAAGTATTTATTTCTGACCTACTTTTCATTGTACTTCTTGTCTTCAGTCCTACTTGTGCCGTTTCAGAGATTGGTCAGTATAGTTGAATTGGTAGAAAATTTCATGAAAATTTCCTTTAAATTCTCTGTAAACTCTGAACATAAACAGGGATCATTCAGCACTCTTAGTAACACACACTAGTCTGTTCTTAAGTCATTGTGGGGACTGTAGCAGCTGTAAAGTTGTACCAGGGAATTACTGTTTTGTGGCAATACACATTTTTCTGGTATACAGTCCAAGTGAGGACCCCGTTTTTGAAGTTCTTTTTGGTCAAAATTTAACCTGCTTTTGTGGGACTATAGTTCTTGTCTCCTGATTGTTAGCATGGTTCACACCTACCTTATGTATGCTTCATCTCAGGGATTATAGTATAAATATGTTTACAGGCCAATACAGTGACATCTTCTTAAGGGCACATTTGTACAGGTCAAAGTGGTGCAGAAACTTTAGACGTTCTTGATGACCGATCACTGCCAAACTGAACCAGCTTCATAGTAGAACTTTAAAGCTGTGATTCATCACTAATGTACCATGTTAATAATCTGCTGTATTTCTTTTGATTAGTCAATGGTTTGTTTTATGTTTCTAGTTTAGGTGGTTGTTGGCTTTGCCCTAATGTTTGTCAGCTTGGATAAATTAAATTATTAAGATGCTATTTTTTCTGTTCGTAAGGTTGACAAAGAATCAACTTTGACTGAGGGTGTCGAGGTTGAGCATGCTGGCTCATCAGATCAAGCTCCAACCAAGTACAAGTCCTCCATGAATAAGGTATATTTTTTTTCAATTTAATTTTCAATTCAGTTCAGTTTATTGATCTAGTGTCAAGTCACATCAGCGTTGTCTCAGGACACTTTACAGGAATATTCACAGTCATAAAAAAGCCAATTAGTACAGATCTCTATCTGAGAAAGCAGCTGACAAGTTGAATCTAGGCTTTGTTGCAGTCTCCAATCCTGAACAAATACAATGTTTCTGAACTTCTTTTCATTTTATTTCTAGTGATCAGTCCTACTTGTGCTCCTCCATAGATTTAACATTATGGTTAAATCGATAGAAAATTTCATAAAAGTTTTTTCAAATTCTCTGTAAACTCTGAACATTAACAGGGTTCTAAAAATGCTAAATCTGGTCCTCTAGACATTCAAAAAAAAAAAAAAAAAAGCAAAACAACAAAAAAATGTAGAAAGTCTGAGGAAGTCTCTCGTATGAGAAATGAAATGTTTCTACATTTTTTTTGTTGTTTTGCTTTGTTTTGTTTTTTGGAATGTCCAGAGGACCAGATTTAACTTTTTTTAATTTTTCTACCTGGATTATTGAGCATGCATCAGGATAAACAGGGTTCATTCAGCATGCTTAGTAACACACACTAGTCTGGTCTGATGTCATTGTGGGGACTGTAGCAGCTGTAGAGTTTGTACCCAGGGAATTACTGTTTTGTCGCAATACACATTTTTCTGGTATACAGTTCAAGTGAGGACCTCGTTGGAAGTTCTTTTTGGTCAAAATTTCTTGTGCTTTTGTCTGACTATAGTTCTTGTCTCCTCGTCGTTAGCATGGTTCACGCCTACCTTATGTATGCTTCATCTCAGGGATTATAATACAAATATGTTTACAGGCCAATCTTGTGATGTCGTCTTAGGGACACATTTGTACAGGTCAAAGTGGTGCAGAAACAGGAGACGTTCTTGATGACAGATCACTGCCAAACTGAACCAGCTTCATATTAGAACTTTAAAGCTATGATTCATCAACAATGTACTATGCTAGTAATCAGCTGTATTTCTTTTG
>NW_023628886.1:0-2079 GCF_014905685.2 Nematolebias whitei | reverse complement strand
GTAGGCCTCTTGCAAGCAAACAGCACGAAACCCCGGTGGGGGGGTGGAGGGGGAGACTGGGTGAGGGGGGGTCTTTTTTATATACTTTTTTTGGAGACAGACAAGCAGGAGCCATCATGGCTGCTATTTCACAGGCCTATATGGGCATTGATTTCTTCATCCTCCGGAAATGCTCCAAGAAGTAGCAGAAAGTAAGAGAATAAAAAGTGAGTGAAGGTGTAGACAAGCCTTTCAGGTTTTCACACACATATTGGAGATGTCTGCTATTAAACAAGACTGTGGCAACAAAAACATCCATTATAAAAAATGTTTCACGTAAAAAAAAAGAAAAAAAAAGAAAATGGAAAAGGTTCGTAGGCTCAACCGTCCGGTTAGATAACAACAAAAAAAGGTTAAATCGTGTCATCTGGACCAGTTTCTTTCAGTTGAATGTTTCATGTCCACACAGTGGAGTCCAGACCTCAACGACCTCAACTTGGGGAGCCACTGCTAACGCCTTGAAGACTCAATCCACATGTAAACAAAAGTATTACAGAGGATATAAAGAGCCCACATATCGTTGTTAAAACAATGACTTTGCGATGTAAAAATAAAAAACTGTTATACGTCATTTCAAAAGGTTTTCGACATTTATTCTTGCTTACTTCGTATGCAATTTATTAACACCTGTTGCAGGAAAATATATGGTTGCTTAAGTGTCCACACCTTAAAACCTTGACTAAAATCCAACCTATGAAAGTAACCCCACATTACGATGCAGCTACCTCCGTGTTTGACTGTGCGATGATGTCCGTTTCATGATCCGTCTTGTTCCTGCATACAAACCTTAGAACTGTGGTGACAACGTTCAACCTCAGGTCTGTTAAACTGTAACACATTTTTCAACATGCAGACTTGACATTTATACTTTTTTTTTTTTCAATTTAGCCAGGCCAGGATGTTTTTTTTTTCTCCAGAGTCCAGATGTGTTGCCACATGCAGAACACAAGCAGTCAGAAGTTCCTGTATAGCTTCTTTAGTGTTGCTGAGGAACTCTCGGCAGCTTCTCAGACCAGTTCTTTTCATCACTTTTAAAAGGATGTCACTGTTCTTCCATATTTGCTCCCGTTCTTCATGACTTTCTTCACTGTTTTTTATTGGTTATCTAAAACAGACTTTTTGGAAACGTCCCATTATGAATTCATTATAACAACAAGATGTTTGATGCTCTGTGAGCAATTTGTGAGCCTTGGCTGATGCAGAATGCAACCAAGTTAATGTCAGCAAAGTCCTGCAAGGACAGCTGAACTCACTGAAGTCCCTTTAAATAAATGGCAGGTCTTTCTAAAAACAACAACTATAAATTATTTAAAATGTGATTTAAAAAGTATTCGTTTTGAGGTGTGCACACAAAGCCAGTTGTTTCTAAAGCCAATGTGCCTCATAAAATACAAACATTTCTGCAGATTTATAGCCTTCCTCAAGTGGATTGTAGCACATCTAACACAAAACAACTAAAATGTATCATTTTAAAATTAATTAACATAAATAAAGTGATTAGCCCAGTCATGATCTGAGTATACGTCACACAGTGGGAGTTACTACAGGAAAAACTTATTTAAAGTTTTTATTGTGTTTCATAAATAAAAAAAAAGGTTGTTTCTTGTGTATCAACTTTTATAAAGTTACATAAAAGCGTCTGTCCGAAGTATTTTTTTTGTTAACTTTTTACTGTATCCTGTCCCTAGTTGACAATCGTGTGTTGTGTACAATTTTTTTTTTCTCATGTACAATCTTACTTTGAAAAGCTGCAAAAGTCAAACCGTGAAGTAGCGAGGGACTACTGTACACACGAATCAAGTCAAGCAAAAAATACAATTATTGGCATTATTGATACCTGTTAAACCTTTGAACTATTATCTTCTTCAGCTAATTTATTTCTAATTGAAAATACATTTGGAGTCTTGTATCATCTAACTGCATCTGAACATTATTCCTTGAACCCCTACATGTAACTTTCACCAAATGATTCAGCCGTCTTTTTTTTTACAATCCGGATTCAAAAAAAGTTGGGACACTAAACAAATTGTGAATAAAAAC
>NW_023628885.1:1166-2079 GCF_014905685.2 Nematolebias whitei | reverse complement strand
GGACACAGTCACGAGACTAGATTATCCAAGCACGCGACGACACGTGGCTGCTAACAGCTACACATGCTAACAGCTACACATGCTAACAGATGCACATGCTAACAGCTACACATGCTAGAAGCTACAGACACTAACAGCTACACATGCTAACAGCTACACATGCTAACAGCTACAGATGTTAACAACTACAGAAGTTAACAACTACAGACACTAACAACTACAGATGCTAACAACTACAGATGCTAACAACTACAGATGTTAAAAGCTACAGATGTTAACAACTAAAGATGCTAACAACTACAGACGCTAACAACTACAGACGCTAACACCTACAGATGTTAACAACTACAGATGTTACCAACTACAGACGCTAACAGCTACAGACGCTAACAACTACAGACGCTAACAACTACGGACGCTAACAACTACAGACGTTAACACCTACAGATACTAACAGCTACAGACGTTAACGGTAACACATGCTAACAGCAACACATGCTAAAAAATACAGATGCTAACCACTACAGACACTAATTACTACAGATGCTAACAACTACAGATGCTAACAGCTACAGATGTTAACAGCTACAGATGTTAACAGCTACAGATGTTAACAGCTACACATGCTAACAGCTACACATGCTAAAAACTACAGATGCTAACAACTACAGACGCTAACAACTACAGACGCTAACATCTACAGAAGTTAACAGCTACAGATGTTAACAGCTACAGATGTTAACAGCTACACATGCTAACAGCTACACATGCTAACAGCTACACATGTTAACAACTACATATTTTAACAGCTACACATGTTAACAGCAACGCATGCTAACAGCTACAGACGCTAACAGCTACAAACCCTAACAACTAAAGACGCTAACAGCTACAGATGATAACAGCTACAGAT
>NW_023628885.1:478-1066 GCF_014905685.2 Nematolebias whitei | reverse complement strand
CTAACAGCTACAGATACTAACAGCTACAGATGCTAACAGCTACAGATGCTAACAGCTACAGATACTAACAACTACAGACGCTAACAACTACAGATACTAACAGCTACAGATACTAACAGCTACAGATACTAACAGCAACAGATGTTAACAGCTACACATGCTAACAGCTACACATGTTAACAGCTACAGATGTTAACAGCTACACATGTTAACAGCAACGCATGCTAACAGCTACAGACGCTAACAGCTACAGACGCTAACAGCTACAGACGCTAACAGCTACAGACACTAACAACTACAGACACAAACAGCTACAGATACTAACAGCTACAGACGCTTACAGCTACAGATACTAACAGCTACAGACACTAACAGCTACAGAGTTAACAGCTACAGACGCTAACAGCTACAGATACTAACAGCTACAGACACTCACAGCTACAGACACTAACAGCTACAGATACTAACAGCTACAGATACTAACAGATAAAGACGCTAACAGCTACAGATGCTAACAGCTACAGATACTAACAGCTACAGATACTAACAGCTACAGACACTAACAGCTACAGAGTTAACAGCTACAGA
>NW_023628885.1:0-378 GCF_014905685.2 Nematolebias whitei | reverse complement strand
TACAGACTCTAACAGCTACAGACACTAACAACTACAGACACTAACAGCTACAGACACTAACAGCTACAGAGTTAACAGCTACAGACGCTAACAGCTACAGATACTAACAGCTGTAGTGAGTCACGTGAGGTACGTGTCACTTGTTGTATGACAAATATATGGATATATATTTATGCATACTTTTCACGAGTTCTTCATCTTTCTGACTGTGTAATGCCGTGCATTGAATTTAAAGGAATGCGAACAAGAGACGTTATTACCTTTGACCCATCAAATGAATGGAATCATTTATTTTCAGAATCAAAGTTTAACATCAAACATTTACATTAATTTGGCAAAATATGAAAATAATAACAGACAGTTTCACAAATAATGAAC
>NW_023628884.1:0-2079 GCF_014905685.2 Nematolebias whitei | reverse complement strand
CCACTTCACAGAGCACCACTGCATAGTAGAGGCATTGCATTTCCATGGTCGGACCTCCAGATTGACTGGGTCGGACCACTCACTAAGACCTCTAGAGGAAATAAATATTTTTTCACGGTGACCTGCGCGTTTACCAAATGGGTAGAATGTCTACCAGCCCCTAATGACACAGCACAAACCACTGCTATGTTATTAATGAATCATGTATTCTCAAGGTTTGGACTTCCCCTCAGGGTGAACTCAGACCAAGGTACACACTTCACAGGTGAAGTAATGAAAGAACTGTGGAAGACGCTAGGCGTCAAAGCCAACTTCCATATTGGCTACCATCCACAGGCTTCAGGCCAGGTTGAGAGAGCAAACAGGACTGTGGTGAGTATTTTGAAAAAATACGTAGCCGCAAACCACAAGGACTGGGACGTGAAACTCCCTCTGGTCCTCATGGCCATAAGGGCCACTCCACACACATCGACTGGCATCTCTCCTTTCGAGATGATGACGGGTCGACAAATGACTCTCCCTCTACACCTGTTGTACCAACCAGGCGATGCTGCCATGGCAACAGCCTACACTACACAACAATACATGAAAGACTTGGAAAAACACCTTAAAAACACTTTTGCTTTCGCACAGGAAAACCTGGAAAAATCAGCTGAAGGACGCAAAGCGTACTACGACCAAAAGGCCTCTCACGAGGAACTCCAAGTGGGAGACAGGGTCTGGTACTACACGTTTGCCCCCACAACTGGGAAAAGAGAGTCCGGGACCGGAACTCTCGCCCGTAAACTGATGCCCAGATGGACTGGACCCCATCTGATAACAGACAAACTGTCTCCAGTTGTCTATCAGATAAAAATCAGTAAAGGCCAAAAAGAGCCAATTGTTAAATGGGTACATCGAAACCAGGTTAAACCACACAAGGTGTGCAAAGAAACAAACAAACGGGACAGCGTGACTGAATCTGACAACCAGGGTGAGGTGAAGCAGTGAAACGATGTTTCTAGTTGCTTAGTCACTACTCTTGTCGATGTTGAAACGTTGTTTAATTGGTTTTGGTTTTGTTTCTGAGGTAATAATGAATTTTGTGTGTAGTTGAGTTAGAGACTAAGAGGCCTTTAACTATGCCAACATGCAGTTCATTCGTTAAAATGCAATCTTTGTGGAGTCAATGTAGATTAATGCTACCTTAAGTACCATAATCTACATTGGTCTCACAACGCTTAAGCCGAACCTACTCGAACAATTCTATTCGGGGGGATAGCTAATTCTTTTTGATGAGTCTCGCCATAGACTTCCAAAACATTTATGGGGAAACCAAACACCCAATCTCAAGTCGTTCGTCTAAAAGACAACAGACAATTGAACCAAACTATATTTTACCATGTAAAGCTAACTTAAACCAAGTTAGGAATGGAAAATTAGTTTGGAACACTCTTCTATAGGTATAGACCCCTATAGTTACCCTTTTCAGCATGTTCCATCCCTTAACTGGTAGCTGTAGCTGTTCCCAATCATAATAGCTTACACACCAGGTGCATATAGGTTAAGGCCTTATGTAAAATCCCCTTCATAAGCCCACCTTAAAGCACACAATTGCATGACACATTGAACCAGAACGGCACAGACTGGACGTCGCCCAGAGACGACCTTCGCTGGAGGAGACCTGCAATCCTGACGTTGGTCTCCACTCTTCATCCAGTGGCCGCATCTTCAGTTCAATACAAGGGAACCCCTCTGTATGCTGATCAATCAACACCTCCATTCGTTGTGGATTTACCGTTGTGGATTATATGACTTTTTCCAATGGATTACAGACTCTGTTTCCAAGGGGTTAAAGCATTGCTACAATGGAATTACCAACAACATTATAGAATTACCATCAACACAATGGAATTATCAAGAACATTGTGGGATTACCTCCTTTGACTTTTGTTTTCCTTGCTGGATTACATCAAGCTCAAGGACATTCGAAGGCGTAAGTTCATGTTGGAATTCATCCCCATGGACAGGTGATGATTTCCAAAGGGGGAACTGTAGTGAACTAAGCCTCAGGTCAAATCTGGCCTTCCTGGGACAAGA
>NW_023628883.1:0-2079 GCF_014905685.2 Nematolebias whitei | reverse complement strand
GATAAAAGACATGTCCTGATCAAAAATAACACCAAGATTTTTAACATTAGAGCTGGAGGACAGATTAATGCCATCTAAGGAGGGAGAAAGACTGAAAAATTAATTCCTAAGGTCCAAAAACCAAAACCTCAGTTTTGTCTGTGTTCAACAGGAGAAAATTGTCATCCAGGATTTTATGTCTTTAAGACATGCTTGTAGTCTAAGTAGCTGATTGGATTCATTGGGTTTAATGGACAAATATAATTGTGTGTCATCAGCATAACAATGGAAATTTATCCCATGCTGTTTAATAACTTTACCTAATGGAAGCATATATAAAGTAAAGAGTATTGGCCCAAGCACTGAGCCCTGAGGAACTCCATGACTAACTTTGGTGTATGAAGAAGATTTATCATTTACATTTACAAACTGTAATCTATCAGATAGATATGATTTAAACCATTTTAGAGCCGTTCCTGTAATCCCAATATCATATTCAAGCCTCTGTAGTAAAATATTGTGATCAACTGTATCAAATGCAGCACTGAGGTCTAACAGGACCCAATATAGACACAAGTCCATTGTCTGAGGCCATGAGAATATCATTAGTTACTTTTACTAGTGCTGTTTCTGTGCTATGATGAGCTCTAAACCCTGACTGAAACTCTTCAAACAGATTATTTCTTTGTCTATGTTCACGCAATTGACCTGCAACTATTTTCTCTAGAATTTTTGAGATGAAAGTTAGATTAGATATAGGTCTATTGTTGGCCAGAATTTCTGCATCAAGATCAGACTTCTTAAGTAAAGGTTTAATTACAGCAACCTTAAAGCGCTGTGGTACATAACCATCCATTAAAGGCAAATTAAGTAGATCCAAAATGTGGACATTAATTAGGGGAAATACCTCTTTAAACAGTCTGGTTGGGATGGGATCTAGCAGGCATGTGGATGGTTTGGATGAGGTTATTATTTTTGACAATTCAGAGCGTTCAACAGGACAAAAACTGTCCAAACATAAATCTGGCTCTAGTGAAATTTTTAAAGTTGCCTCATTTGACAGGGGACTACAGATAGTAGAAAGGATGGTTTGAATTTTCTCTCTAATTGAAATAATTTTATTTATAAAGAATCTCATGAAGTCGTCACCACTTATTGTTGTAGGGATACATGGTTCAACAGAAATGGGACTTTTAATTAGTCTAGCAATAGTACGAAACTGAAACCTAGGGTTATTTTTATTCTCCTCTATTAAAGATGAGTAATATAAAGTTCTAGCTTTATGGAGAGCTTTCTTATATGTTAGCAGACTATCGTTCAAAGTTAAATAAAATTCTTCAACATTAGTCGAGCGCCATTTTCTCTCATGGTTTCTAGATGCCTGCTTTAAAGTATGTAACTCAGAATTGAACCAAGGAGCCAGTTTCCTCTGATTGATTACTTTCTTTTTCAGTGGAGCAATTTTATCAAGTGAAGTTTGCATTGAAGTTGTAAGATGATCAACTAGATGATCTAAGTCACTGTTCTCTGATGCATTACTCTGCAAGACAGAGGAAAACATTGATGGAAGAGACTGTTTAAATTTGGTTACAGCATTTTCTGAGAAGCACCTGCTGAGATGAAATTTACTCTCAGTGACTGTGTAGTCATTTAATGTAAACTCAAATGTTGTTAAAAAATGGTCGGACAGAATAGGATTTTGAGGAACTACTACCAAGTCCTTAATCTCTATACCATAGGTCAGAACTAAATCAAGAGTGTGATGATAAGAATGAGTAGATGTGCGGACGTTTGGGGTAAAACCAAATGAGTCTATTAAATTATTAAAGGCTATGCTTAATCTATCACTTTCAACATCTACATGAATATTGAAATCACCTATTATGATTTTATCAGTATTTAATAATAAGTCTGTTAATAATTCTGAGAATTCAGACAAAAACTGAGAGTAAGCGCCTGGTGGACGATATATAACAACTAATAAAAGTGGCTTTTCTGATTTCCATTTTGGATGAGAAAGACTGAGGGACAGTGATTCAAAAGAATCATAACTAATAACTGATTTGACATTAATCAATAATCCTGACTGAAAAATAGAAG
>NW_023628882.1:0-2080 GCF_014905685.2 Nematolebias whitei | reverse complement strand
CCACTTCTCTTCCAGGCTCCGAGGCTTCGATAATCTTCCACTTCCACTACTCTTCCAGGCTCCGAACCTTCGATCATCTTCCGCTTCCACTACTCTTCCAGTCCCCAAGGCTTCGATCATCTTCCGCTTCCAATGCTCCGCCAGGCTCTAAGACAGCGATCTTCTGCTTCCAAAACACATCTAGGCTCCGAGGATTCGATCATCTTCCGGTTCCACTACTCTTCCAGGCTCCGAGGCTTCGATAGTCTTCAGCTTCCACTACACTTCTAGGCTCCGAGGCTTCAATCATCTTCCACTTTCACTACTCTTCTAGGCTCCGAGGCTTTAACCATCACCCTCTTCCACTACTCTTCCAGGCTCCAAGGCTTTGATCATCTTCTTCTTCCATTACTCTTCCAGGCTCTGAGGCTTCGATCATCTTCCGCTTCCACTGCTCCTCCAGTTTCTGAGACCTCAATCTTCCACTTCCACTGCTCGTCCAGACTCCGAGACCTCTATCCTCTACTTTCACTACTCTTCCAGGCTCCTAAGTTTCGATCATCTTCCGCTTTCAATGCTCCTCCAGGCTCTGAGAGAGTGATCTTCCGCTTCCACTACTCTTCCAGGCTCCGAGGCTTCGATCATCTTCCACTTACACTATTCTTCCTGGCTCTGAGGCTTCTGTCATCTTCCACTTCTACTACTCTTCCAGGCTCTGAGGCATCGATCATCATCCGCTTCCACTACTCTTCCATGCTCTGAGGTTTCTATCATCTTCTGCTTCCATTGCTGCTCCAGGCTCCGAGGCCTGGATCATCTTCCAATACCACTACTGTTCTCGGCTCCCAGGCATCGATCGTCTTCTGCTTCCAATACTCTTACAGGCTCTGATGCTTCGATCATCTTCAGCTTCTACAACACTTCCAGGCTCCTAGGATTCGATCATCTTCCGGATCCACTACTCTTCCAGGCTCCGAGGCTTCGATAGTCTTCCGCTTCCACTACTCTTCCAGTCTCCAAGACTTCGATCATCTTCCGCTTCCAATGCTCCTCCAGGCTCTTAGACAGCGATATTCTGCTTCCACTACTCTTCCAGGCTCCGAGGCTTCGATCATCTTCTGCTACCACTATTCTTCCTGGCTCTGAGGCTTCGGTCATCTTCCGCTTTCACTACTCTTCCAGGATCTGAGGCATCGATCATATTCCGCTTCCACTACACTTCCAGGCTCCGAGGCTTTAATGATCACCCGCTTTCACTACTCTTCCAGGCTCCAAGGCTTCGATCATCTTCTTCTTCCACTACTCTTCCAGGCTCTGAGTCTTCAATCATCTTCCGCTTCCACTGCTCCTCCAGTCTCCGAGACCTCGATCTTCCACTTCCACTGCTCGTCCAAACTCCGAGACCTCTATCTTCCACTTTCACTACTCTTCCAGGCTCCGAAGCTTCGATCATGTTCCACTTCCACTACTTCTCCAGGCTCAGGAGACCTCAATCTTCTGCTTTCACTACTCTTCCAGGCTCCGAGGCTTCGATCATGTTCCACTTCCACTACTCTTCCAGGCTCCAAGACATCAATCATCTTCCGCTTCCACTACTCTTCCATGCTCCGAGGCTTCTATCATCTTCTGCTTCCACTACTCTTCCAGGCTCTGAGGCTTCGATCATCTTCCACTTCCACTACTCTTCTGGCTCCCAGGCATCGATCATCTTCCGCTTCCAATACTCTTCCAGGCTCTGATGCATCGATCATCTTCAACTTCTACAACACTTCCAGGCTCCGAGGCTTCGATCATCTTCCTCTACTCTGCCAGGCTCTGAGGCTTCGATCATATTCCGCTTCCACTACTCTTCAAGGATCCGAGGCTTCGATCATCTTCCGCTTCCATTACTCTTCCAGGCTCCGAGGCTTCGATCCTCTTCAGTTTCTACTACTCTTCCAGGCTCCGAGGCATCGATCATCTTACACTTCCACTACTCTACTAGGCTCTGAGGCTTCTATCATCTTCTGCTTCCACTACTCTTCTAGGCTCTGAGGCTTGGATCATCTTCCAATTCCACTACTCTTCCAGGCTCCCAGGCATCGATAATCTTCCACTTCTA
>NW_023628881.1:0-2080 GCF_014905685.2 Nematolebias whitei | reverse complement strand
GGCTGTGTGGTACGCCCTGATTCGCTGAGAAATGAGTGACGTGTCTGTGTCACTTCCTCTGAGTCAGCGATATAAAACCCACCCCCGCTGTTTGTCTCTGTGATTGATTGAGAACGGCCGTGTGGAACGCTCTGATACGCTGAGAAATGAGTGACGTGTCTGCGTCACTTCCTCTGATGTCAGGTTGTAAAGCTCGGTTGAACCAAAGCCTTTTCTGTGCTTAAAATCACTAAATGGAGCAGCCACATGTCCCACAAATCTCATGTTTCATGCAAAGAAGTCGTGCTTGTTGAAACAACGCCACGTTTAAGCTTTGAATCCGTTCAGAAATGTTGATTTAACCGAGTTTAGCCGATGCTAATTTCAAGCTAAGCGGTGTTGTGAAATAATATTGTGTTTCTTCTTTAATCTGACTCCCAATTCTTATTTTATTTTGAAATTGACCCACTTCCTGTTTTACTTTGAAGAGGCTCCCACAGATTGAAGTCTGTTCCTGTTTACATAATGTAACACGAAGTTACACACTCCTGATTCGTTTAAAACTGGCCAATCCATGACAGCAGACTCAGAACGCGCGCTGAAAAGTTAGTTTTGCTGTGTGAAGAAACGCCCTATTTTTTGGAACAAAGAAATGTGCAGTTTTCCTCCTCGAGGTAGTTAGCAGATGGAGAGAGACGCAGCCAGCAGCCAGCAGACGAGCCAGCAGCAAAATGGAGCAGTGTGACGGTCGTTTTCAGATTCCTCCATAACAAGGTTGTATCGTATAGTATAAATGGATATGCATCCACTTATTTATATGATAAAATAATGACTGCATTTAACTAATCCACTGTTTATGCTTGTGAATCTGTGACTACTTTATGATGTGATTACTTTATGACTTCTGGGTTTCTTTGCTTATTAAATATTCATAAACTTGATGGTGCGTGTGTCTTGTATTCTGAGTGCGTGTCCTGACTTCCTGCAGGATTGAAACGGTAACAGACTCGGGTGGAGAAGTAAGATGAAAAACACAACAAATTGGAGGTCCCACCGAGATGTGAGAAATAGTTACCTACTGAGTCCTTCACACTGAATCTACGGCGCCATATAAAGGTAGGTGAGCAGAACCTGTTGATTGCAAAATCTGTAAATTGGGCTTAAAATAGGCAAATTTTTGCTCAGTGTGTATGACTCCCAAATAAATAGTTTTAAATAGAGAAGTTTACGTCGACTGTAAGAATAAGATAAAAGTAAGATAAAGTAAAACCAGCCTCAGGGATAAAACTGCGCGTTAGTCTGCCTGCCAGGGGTCGACGGACTCCCGGGGGAGGAGTGAAAGTTCTAGGAAAATGATTCCGCTGTTCAACTCTGTAACTCCATTAGACTAAGTTTTACTGTAAACTTGTTGGATTGGCAGTCAACTTTTAAAACAGTATCAATTAAAGTTCGCTCACAATTGACCGTAGGTGAGCGTTCGCGAGGCTTGGTGGGATATTAATTAATTAAATATGACGCACGCACCGAATAGATTAAAATAAAATCAGAACTAATAATTAGATTTGTTGAATAAAATAACTTATGATCTGTGGTGAGTAGAGAAGTCACAGGTCCACAAATATTGCTGTCTTCTAGGATATTAAAAGGGAAGTCAACACATTTTGTTTTAAAAAAACAACAACAACATTTTCAAGGGTGACCATTGTGAATATTTCTGGCGTCTGTGTTTCGCGTGAATGTTGAAATAAGTGGTCAGTATCTTGTTTGTTTATTTTGTGTTTGTGTCTTTGTCAAATATAAGACCACAGTATGAATGTGTAGAAGAAGAAAAAATAAAAAAGTTCCAGAATTTTCCAGTGACAATAAAAAGAAAGAGGTGTGCTGTTTGTTTGAAGTTCCTGAGAGAATGGACACAGGGGCAGCAGTGTGTCATGTTACAAAAGTGCGAGCAGGAAAGTTTTAAACCAGTAAAGGAGCAAGTTGAAATTGTGGGAAAGAGAGAGGCAAACGCCTTGCAGAAACGTAGATACAGAAAGTTAATGAGGGAAGTTAAATATGAAAGAAAAGAGTGGTTGAAATTGGTCTTTGTGGCACAGGGTTC
>NW_023628880.1:0-2080 GCF_014905685.2 Nematolebias whitei | reverse complement strand
TGAAAACACACTTATACAACGTGTTATTCACATATTAGGGATTGTATTTTGTATTATGTTTTATGAGGTGTTGGGTCGCCTTTATGCCTGTTCAAACATATACTTTGTGTGTGTGTTGCTTATAATATTTAGACACTCTTTGATGGTTTGCAGAAGGGACGGAGGGGTGCTCTTTAGGAATGCTTTAATAAGCATTAGGAGTGCTCTTGACCTGGAAGCTTTGGCCCGCTTTTACGGTCACAGGCGCTCCTTACTGGAAGGATAAGCCATCGCTTTGATGATGGTTTAATTAGATCCGTTGTTCTGGTAACCATCAAACTTGTTTTGCACTGCTCTCACGCAATCCGGTCAGGGAAATGGTATAAAGGAAGTGTGACAGGCAACTTAATCTTTGGAAGTCCTGTGATGGATCAGCCGCGCGCTGGTGCCATACGCCATTTTTGATGTGATTCTTCTTTACCTGGGTCGAAAACGACTTCCCGGCCAGTGTCACGGTGAGAAGTTATTTCATATCAATCTGTGTGTTAAGAGTGTACATGTTTTTTTTTTGGCTGTTTTCTGTGGCAGGATAATAAAGGACACTTATTACTCCTAGCAGTAACAGCTTCTGTCTTTCATTTTTTCCTATTTGTCTGAATATGTGCCGACCGTTTCACGAGCCCTTTTGATAAAGAATTTCATAATACATTTTTGGCGACGAGGATGGGATGTTAAGAATTTAAATAAATAATTCTGAACGGCTGCACCATATTCAAACGAGGGGAGAAAAAAAAAGTGTTGAGAGAATGCGAGTTGCATTCTGGACAAAGAGTCCGTTGAAGTTGTGCCGGGTTATCCAACCCTGGCTTTGTGTTTAAGAGGTGGAGGGGACGCCCGAGCCTTTGTGTGAGAGTTTAAAACAGAGAAAAAAAGTTTATTCAGACGCCTGAGGAGGCGTGAGCTGAACGGAGAAAAAGTTGTACCGGGATGGGAAGAAGTCCCATCCCAGTTGTTTTTTTTAATTGTTTTTGAAGAGGGGGGAAGAAGCCCATCTTATGTTGTTAGAACAATTTTTCTGCAAGCAGATAGTCCGAGTGATGTTTTGACCACTTTTGCAGGCAATAGAGGTCAGAAAAGACGGCACACTCAGTCGCTCGCTCAGTTTGGGAGAATGAGCAGTGTAGCTGACGGGGCGGTGGAGCAGGAGTCCCGGTTGCGAGGAAAGTTTGAGAGAAAGAAGGAGAAATGTGTTGAGGAAGTTCAGGAGAAAGAGAAACAGTTTTTACAACGAAAACAGTTGTTATCTGATGCGCAGACAGAGTGCAAGCTAGACCGCTTGATTAATGTAGCTGAGAGCGCGGTCGGTCATATATGCAGGCGTAAAAGGAGGAAGAAAGAGCGTGATGTTTTGCCGGAGCGAGTCGGAGCTTATGTTGCAAGGTTGGCTGACGGATGGAATCCGTCGAGTTTAATATCACAACCCACAGATGCTCGAGTTTCGAGGCTGTTGGACAGAGGTGGAGGTCAGGTAATGAATTCAGCACATCGAGTCAGAGCTTTGCAAGACTCGAGACCGTTGTTTGAAGTTTGTGTAGAAACAGCCCGACAGATAACATCGGAGGACTCTGATTTACAGGGTCATTGGGTGACCCTGTGGGAGTGCGAGCAGAGATGTGCTGAGGGGTGCGCTCGCTGTGCGTTCACAAGGAGGAGCACAGAGCTGAAAACTGTGAAAAAATCATTTAGCCAACCCATGGGTCGTGGGCCGAGAAGGGACGGCCAGAAAAACATGCAGGAACCTATCCGTTCTGCTTTCTGGAGGGCATTAATGCAGGCAGGAGTGCATGCAGCTAAGATGAATGATGTGTCAGCTGAAGAGCTGAGGGCTGGAAGCCATTATTTGGATTAGAGGGGCAAAAGTAGGGTCCAAAAGTTGACATCAACACTCTGAAAAGCAGATATTGTCAAACATTGAACATCAAAGGTCCAGAATTAGAGAGCCCAGATTTTGACGGTAAATTAAAAAGCCCCAAAACCTGAAGGTGATATTGATTTTAAAATGCCTAAAGTCAAGATGGTTTAAGAAGAAAAGGGTGGATTT
>NW_023628879.1:0-2080 GCF_014905685.2 Nematolebias whitei | reverse complement strand
AACAGCATACACAACATTACTCTGTTTGTGCCGGGGGACTGGATCTTTGGGATGAACCAATCTTTGCCGTAATGTATTTTGGGGTTTAAAAGCCACTGGGACGTTATGTTTAGAAAATAAATGTCTCAGTTTCTCTGATACTCCCTCAACATATGGAATGACAACTGGTCTGGGTCTGGGTTCTTCCTTTTCACCTGTTGGCTGACTGGAGTCCTGTTTGGGTTTCTTCTCTGCTTTTAGGAAGACCCACTTAGGATATCCACATTGCTCTAGAGCCTGTCTTGTGTGGGATTTCTCCTTCTGCCTGGCTCCTGAGCTAGTGGGGACGCTGTCTGCTCTGTGATACAGAGTCCTGATGACTCCTAACTTGTGCTCCAAAGGGTGATGGGAGTCAAAATGCAAATACTGGTCTGTGTGGGTGGGTTTGCGGTACACCTCAGTTTGCAAATGTCCTCTATCAGAGACTGAGACCTCACAGTCCAAGAAAGCCAACTTGCCATTTTTTTCATCTTCTCGTGTGAACTTGATGTATTTATCTACAGAGTTGATGTGGTCAGTAAAATGTTGGACTTCCTGAGATTTAATTTTAACCCAGGTGTCGTCAACATACCTGAACCAATGACTTGGTGGTGTCCCTGAAAAGGACCTCAGCAATGCCAAACCACCACCTTCCAACATCAGTAGAGAGGAGAGGGACGCACTCACCACTCTTAGCACGGACAAAAACATCATAATTCTCCCAGCAGACAAAGGAAGGTGCACAGTGATTTTGATCCAGAAAGACTAAGTCACTAAGGAGTGTCATAACTTTTTCATGATAAACACTTATGAACCTCTGAAAAGAGATCCAGGAAGTGGTTACAAGAAGAAATTGATAGATTGCCTGAAAAATTTGGAGCAGGACAAGGCTATTGACCGTTTTCTGTACCACAGACTGTACCCAGGGGAGGCCACACCTAGTCTGTATGGTTTACCTAAAATCCACAAACAAGGTGTACCTTTAAGACCAATCGTTAGCATGATTAACTCTGTCACTTACAATGTTTCCAAATATCTGGCGTCTGTACTCATCCCTGTAGTTGGCAGCTCAGAACACCACATACAGAACACCATGGACTTTGTGGATAAGGTGAAGGATGTCATCATGGAGACTGATGAAACAATGGTCTCTTTTGATGTCACATCACTCTTTATGTGCATTCCTGTTGATGATGCAGTAGAGGTGGTCAGTTTAAAATTAAAATCAGACACCACTCTGAGCAGCAGGACCACGCTTTCCACAGAACAACTGTGTCAACTCTTGAAACTGTGCCTGTAGTCAACCTACTTCACATATGGGGAGCAATATTATAGGCAGAAACATGGGTGTGCTATGGGGTCTCCAGTTTCTCCTATTGTTGCCAACCTGTACATGGAGGAGGTAGAAAAGAGAGCCTTGATGTCCTTTTCAGGGACACCACCAAGTCATTGGTTCAGGTATATTGACGACACCTGGGTTAAAATTAAATCTCAGGAAGTCCAACATTTTACTGACCACATCAACTCTGTGGATAAATACATCAAGTTCACACGAGAAGATGAAAAAAATGGCAAGTTGGCTTTCTTGGACTGTGAGGTCTCAGTATCTGATAGAGGACATTTGCAAACTGAGGTGTACCGCAAACCCACCCACACAGACCAGTATTTGCATTTTGACTCCCATCACCCTTTGGAGCACAAGTTAGGAGTCATCAGGACTCTGTATCACAGAGCAGACAGCATCCCCACTAGCTCAGGAGCCAGGCAGAAGGAGAAATCCCACACAAGACAGGCTCTAGAGCAATGTGGATATCCTAACTGGGCCTTCCTAAAAGCAGAGAAGAAACCCAAACAGGACTCCAGTCAGCCAACAGGTGAAAAGGAAGAACCCAGACCAGTGGTCATTCCATATGTTGAGGGAGTATCAGAGAAACTGAGACTTTTATTTTCTGAACATAACGTCCCAGTGGCTTTTAAACCCCAAAATACATTACGGCAAAGATTGGTTCATCCCTAAGATCCAGTCCCCCGGCACAAACAGAGTAATGTTGTGTATGCTGTT
>NW_023628878.1:0-2080 GCF_014905685.2 Nematolebias whitei | reverse complement strand
TCGTTGATCAGGTGTTGGGTTTACTGTCTTGTCATTGATCACGTGTTGGGTTTACTGGCCTTGTCCTTGATCAGGTGTTGGTTTTAATGGCCTTGTCGTTTTTAGGGAATTGGGTTGACTGGCCTTGTCCTAGACTAGGTGTTGGCTTTACTGGCCTTGTCGTTGAATGGGTGTTGAGTTTACTGGCCTTGTCGTTGATCAGGTGTTGGGTTTATTGGCTTTGTCATTGATCAGATGTTGCGTTTACTGGCATTTTCTTTGATGAAGTGATGGGTTTACTGGCCTTGTCGATTATTAGGTGTTGGGTTTATCTGACTTGTCGTTGATTAGGTGTTGGATTTATTGGCCTTGGCTTGCAGTTGATAAGGTGTTGGGTTTAATGGCCGTGTTGTTGATCAGGTGTTGGGTTTACTGTCTTGTCATTGATCACGTGTTGGGTTTACTGGCCTTGTCCTTGATCAGGTGTTGGTTTTAATGGCCTTGTCGTTTTTAGGGAATTGGGTTTACTGGCCTTGTCCTAGACCAGGTGTTGGCTTTACTGGCCTTGTCGTTGAATGGGTGTTGAGTTTACTGGCCTTGTCGTTGATCAGGTGTTGGGTTTATTGGCTTTGTCATTGATCAGATGTTGCGTTTACTGGCATTTTCTTTGATGAAGTGATGGGTTTACTGGCCTTGTCGATTATTAGGTGTTGGGTTTATCTTACTTGTCGTTGATTAGGTGTTCGTTTTAACTGGCCTAATCATTGATCAGGTTATGGAATTGTCCTTGATCAGGTGTTTGGTTTACTGGCCTTGGTTTGTACTTGATCAGGTGTTGGGTTTGTTGGCGTTGTCATTGATCAGGTGTTGGGTTTACTGGCCTTGTCCTTGATAGGGTGTTGGGTTAACTGGCCTAGTCATTGATCAGGTGTTGGTTTTACTGGCATTGTCATTGATCAGGTGTTGGGTTTACTGTCCTTCTCCTTGATGAGGTGTTGGGTTTACTGTGCTTGTCCTTGATCAGGTGTTGGAGTTTATTGGCCTTGTCATTGATCAGGTGTTGGGTTCTCTGGTCTTGATAGTGATCGGATGTTGGATTTAAAGGCCTTCTCGTCAATCAGGTGTTGGGTTTACTGGTTTTGTCGTCGATCAGGTTTACAGGCCATGTCGTAGACCAGGTCTTGGCTTTACTGGCCTTGTCCTAGATCAGGTGTTGGGTTTACTGGCCTTTACGTTTATGGGTTTAAAGACCTTCTTGTCAATCAGATGTTGGGTTTACTGGTCTTGAGGTCGATCAGGTGTTGGGTTTACTGGCCTTGTCGTAGACCAGTTGTTGGCTTCAATGGTAATTGTCATTGATCAGGTGTTGGGTTTACTGAACTTGTCGTTGATCAGGGGATGGGTTTACTTGGCCTTGTCATTGATAAGGTTTTGGGCTTACTGTCCTTGTCGTCGATCAGGTGATGGTTTAACTGGCCTTGTAGTTGCTCAAGTTTTGGGTTTACTAGCATTGTCGTTGATCAATTGTTGGGTTTACTGGCATTATTGTTCATGAAGTGTTGGGTTCAGTGGCCTTTTTGTTGATCAGCTGATGGGGTTACTGGCCTTGACATTGATCAGGTGTTGGTTTTACTGGCATTGTCATCGATCAGGTGTTGGGTTTACTGGCCTTGGCTTGCAGTTGATCAGGTGTTGGGTTCAATGGCCATGTCATTGATCAGGTGTTGGGTTTACTGGCCTTGACATTAATCAGGTGTTGGGTTTAAAGGTCTTCTTGTCAATCAGGTGTTGGGTTTACAGGCCTTTTCGTTGATCAGGTGTTGGGTTTTCTGTCCTGGTCCTTGATCAGATTGTGGGTTTACTGGCCTCGTCTTTGATAGGGAATTGGGTTTACTGGCCTTGTCGTCAATCAGGTGTTGGGTTTACTGGCCTTGGCTTGCAGTTGATCAGGTGTTGGGTTTACTGGCCATGTCGTTGATCGGGAACTGGGTTTACTGGCCGTGTCCTTGATCAGGTGTTGGGTTTACTGGCCTTGATGTTGATCGGGTGTTGGGTTTAAAGGCCTTCACGTCAATCAGGTGTTGGGTTTACTGGTTTTGTT
>NW_023628877.1:0-2081 GCF_014905685.2 Nematolebias whitei | reverse complement strand
AATTCTGAGTACAAGCAAATCATCCGTCTGAGGACAACCAAATAAGTTTAAATTAGCTTACCAAATGCCTGTTTCAGGAGGCGGTCTGAACTCCCACAGTGGAAAAATCTAACTAAGTCAATTTAGTTTACAGCCGAATATGCGAGTTTTTAGAGCCGAAGCAAACAAGGAAATTCTCGCTTACCTTAAACTGAAGTAAGGGGCCCAGGATTTCACAATGTGGGAGTACTGGACCGACCTCAACTCAATCCATGGACTCCTCAGCTGCTCGTTCGGTGACAGAACGCACATCGTACGCAGTACGCCTGAGAGGGAAAGGTTCCACGTGGTTTCATCTCAGCCAGTGTGCACCGGCAGCCGAGCCACAGCGATCACTACAGCAGATCCGGACGGATCTGCAACATCAGGGAGAGGTGTGATCATATACCTCACGTCAGGAGCGAGCGTCTAACCTGCAAGAGAGGGAAATCAGCTGTGATAAGTGAGCACTTGCTCTCAGCTGATTGGAAGACCCGACGGGTGCAGATATAAATTGGAAGACGCTACGTGAGCAGATATAAATTGGAAGACGCGACGTGAGCAGATATAAATTGGAAGACGCGACGTGAGCAGTAGGGGAAAGTTTTGAAGACGCGTGGAAGACGCGTCATTTTAAACCCAGTGGGGTTACTGAAATAAAAAGACAGCAGAACGTTGGGAATGAAGTCCCCCTGCTGACCAAATGAGCAACAAAGTTTTATTCTGTTGATGTTTGTGTGAAATACAAAGCAGCAGAAACGTAACAGCAAGAGGAGTGGAGCAGCTGCAGTTCTGAAGATCTCAGGAGCGGTGGTCAGAGTGAGGAGAGCTCTTGGGTGTACAATTTGAAGAGCAGCTTCAACAATCCAATTTCTAAAAAAAAAAAAAAAAACTGTGATTTTCAGGTGTATGTGGTCATTTTTTGCAAGTTGATTTGAAGTGTTCATACACCCATTTTCATTTCATTCAGGTTATAATCTTAACATACAGTTACTCTCGGGAGGTTACATTTTTAATTTGACTGTGGGTGCATTTGAATCAATTTTGTTTCACAGGTTTACAGCGATTGATTCCTGGGTATAAAACAATTATAATTTTGGTGTTCAATTAAAGTGTAGCATACAGGTGATAAGTTTTCCAAGCCCCTCCGCAGTGTCTACTACATTTCTTGCAGGTTGGACTGAGTTGACGTTTTGCAGCTGATATTGTAAGTCTCAGGTTCATACAGTATAATCAATTTTCATTTTCAGCAGGGACGTAGCCATCATGGTTCTCATATCAAATAAGCTGTTGACTGCTGGTGGAATACTGGGGGTACTGATGGTTTGTCTTATTTTGGTGCTGGAGTTTACCTGTGTCATTCCAGGGTTAAGTCGGTGTCGCACCAATTCTGTGAAGATCAGGAGAGAGAGACCTAGGAGGGGAGCGTGGTCTACGATCCATGATTTCAATCAATTACCGTTAAATTTGTCGCATGCGTTCCAGATGAACAGTTGGTATCGTTATGCTCAGTTTTTGGCCAGGGGGCGCCATAACTCTGAGTGTTATGTCTGCACCAAACTTCCTGTCACAGCGGCGCATTTGCCTTTGCGTGTTAAACCTCTGGCTAGAGGGTTATCATTCTGTTTTCTGCAATACAGCTCCAGTGGACATAGCAGAGGGATGCACAGATGTGAGGCCAAGTGCTACGGTCTGACGCAAGCAGCACAAGGCGTTGTGCTGAGCCAGTATGTGGAGTGGACCCCTGGTGAACAGTATCCCATCTGCGTTCACCGACAGCACAGGCAAGATTCTTATCAGGTGGCGGTGGGCATGTTGCCCCCGGAAAAGTGCCAGGCAATATATCACCCTGGTAATCGTCAGATTGGGGTACCTGGGAGTAATGGTACATATCCTGTTGAAGACCTGGCTTGGCTGTGCGGACATACTGTGCTTTTAACTCTTCCCAGTAATTGGACAGGAATATGTGCACCTGTGGCAGTCACAGATGAATCATTTCTAGTGTCTGTAAGTAATGGTTCTCATTATGTTAGGCAAAGAAGGGACGTGGGCATCAAACCCCA
>NW_023628876.1:0-2082 GCF_014905685.2 Nematolebias whitei | reverse complement strand
TTGACTTTGGTATTCTTTTTCCAATGATTTTTACATTTTGAGTTCCCCATTTCGCAAGTGAAGTCACAGTTATACAATTTTTGGGTTTTGAATAGCATTTCTCATGTTTTTGAGCCTCATTCTCTTCTTTTTCATTAGGATTGCAATTTCCATGTTTTTGCAGTAGAGAAAAGCTGAAATGAGTGCAAAAAACAAGGAAATTTCCAAAATCAGTCAGTGAAACTGTTATAAATCCCTGTAAAGGCCATAAACGCTACAAATTCTGAAAGAAGCAAAATACACACAAAATTATGAAAAATGCCTGCCAAAATTACAAAAGTGGAAAAATTCGCGCAAGAACCTGCAGAAATATTGTTTTCACAATGTATATGCTTTCCAATTGTTACACTGGATAGCAATGATTAGCGTTAACCCTAACCCTAAACCTTTTTTTTTTTACAGGTTTTTAACATGTTTCACGTCTATGCTGGCTCCCATCACCGTGCCAAGTTGCAGAGCCTGCCAACACAAGGTGAAAATTTTAATATCCTTACACATTTTGCCCCGTTTGTCTTCTTTTAAGTTTTAGTGGTTTGGAAAACTATAGAAACCTAGTAATCGAAAATCCAAAACCTGTGAAATGGGAGCCAAACACTTTAGAAACAAGTAAAATGCACACCAACGTTCAAATTCAGCAAAAATGACGCGAAGCAGGCAAAACGCCATTGTTTTCAAATGGAAGTGAAACGGATACAAAATGTGAGAAATACCTGCCGGATTCGAAATGTTTCGAAGTAATTGTAGAAAAACTAAAATATATAATTTCGCTGCTTTTTAATAGCAATTTCCATGTTTTTTCATGTTTTTCCACATCTGTTTCACAACATATTGACATTGGGCGGTAATTTCACTATATTACGTTTTTGCCCAAATTTCTATTCTTTTGGAAATTGGCTGTAATTTCTGATGTTTGGGTCCGATTTAATGTGAACAGTGCAATTTCATTGCTTTTAACGGTTTTTACATCAGCTCTGCATCTTTCGGTAGATATTTTCGATGGTGTTAGAGTTCTTTTGTTCCCATTTTACAAGTTTTACAATTTGGATAGCATTTTACATGTTGTTTAGTCTGTTTCTCTATTAGACGTGATGTTCTAATGTTCATGTTTTTGCATTTGCAAAAACATATAAAATGTCATCGAAAATCTAAAACTTTTGAAATGGGAGTTAAAACATGGAAAAACGCCTAACAAAGAAAGCAGAAATGATGCAAAACCCTGCAAAGGATTTAATAACGGCACTAATGTTGATAAAACTAGAAATGGATTCAGTCTCTCCATCGCTGACTGGCTTTTCAGCCTGTCCTCGTCCCTAGAGATATGTGTCATGGACTGACTACCTGGACAACTTTGCTGCCTCACTGGAGCAGCAACAAATCTGTGTAAGACCCCATCCACATACCTACCTGTAGCAATAACCAAACACATCTACAACCATGGCCTGGCTTTCTATGCAGCCCAGACACCTCCCTGGAGCAGCACCACCTATGAGCTGGACCCCATCCATTGCATAGACTCTACAACCAGAACATCCGCCTCCCTGGAGCTGAACCACTTCAGTGCAGGACGCCGTCCACTTCCCTGGAGCTGCAAAAACACACGTTATGAAAAATGGCATCCAAAATTACAAAAGTAGAGAAATTAGAGTAAAACCCTGCAAATATTTTGTTTATCTCCTTTTTGACATTTGATTGTAAAATCTGTTTTGTTCAGGTTTTTAATTCAGTTCTGCTGCTTTTGGAATTTAGATTCCATTCCCATGTTTTTTTTTTAAACCCGTTTCTTTTCTTTTTGACAATGGATTGCCGTTTTTAATGTTTTTGCAGGTTTTTATATATTTCACAACATTTGGATATTGGGTTTTTATCTTTACACGTTTTTTCTTTAAAGTTATGGTTTGGAATTTGTATGTCATTTCTCTTGTTTTTTGTGTCCGTTTCACTTCATTGTTGATGTTTTTCATGCTTTTACAGGTTCTTGCGTCAATTGTGCTGGTTTTTGACTTTGGTATTCTTTTTCCAATGATTTTTACATTTTGAGTTCCC
>NW_023628875.1:0-2082 GCF_014905685.2 Nematolebias whitei | reverse complement strand
AGAGGCTGTTTAGTTTCTCCAATGTAGAGGTCTGGACAGTCCTCGCTGCACTGGACCGCATACACTACACCACTCTGTTTGTGTATGGGTGTTCTGTCTTTAGGGTGGACCACTGGGCTTTTGTCAAGTCAGCGAGGAAATCTACAAAACACACTAATAAACAGAAAAAAGATAACAACAGACGGAAAAACATTGTCATCCCTTATGTTACTGGAGTATCAGAGAAATTCAGAAACAACAAACACAACATCCCAGTACATTTCAAACCCAGCAGGACTCTCAGACAGAGACTGGTCCACCCTTTAAGACTGATCCATAAGACTGATTTAAGACTGATTTAAGACTGATTCCCAGCCAGTTTTCACACTTGATGGGAACAGAGGGGCCTCGTCTGTGAATTAGAGGAACAAAGATTTTAAGAAACCCCTACTGTTAGGGTGTTTAGATTTGAATTGCCAATCTACATATGTGTGTGTGTGTCTTATCTCACTCAGCCTTATAACCTGAATATTTCACTCTCTGCTCTTTGAATTGAGAAAGCTCCTCGGATGAGGAGCGAAACGTCTTCTGTTACAAATAAACTCCAGTTGTTTTTGTATTGAACGTTTTTTGAATTCATCATGTCCTGGATGACTGGGAATCTTCACCAGCAGAATAGGAGACAAATCAACACCTCTTCCAGTTAATTTCTATTTATCACAGTCCAAGCTACATCACAATATCATTACTCTTACTAATGATAGTAGCCTAATATTACTTTCCCATGTAGTAGTTTAGTTTTAGAAGAATTTCAATCTCTAAATGATATTTCTGTTTAAAACCAAATATGTTGTTTTAAGCAGCTAAACAAATTAAAATAAACTTATCTTGCAACATGCTGTAACATACATAACATAGCACCTTTCATGTTCCAAGAGATAAAACAGCTTCATACCTTTATCTGTTTCTCATTTCTCCTTTTCTCTTTTGTTCCTAAACTGGGCACTTGATGGCATTGACCTGTTCTTGTCCACCTTCCTTGTGTGTAATTGCACTCAAGCAGAGTAGGTTATCATCACCCATCCCTAAACATAAGTCAAAACAACTTAGGCCCAAACAAATTCACCTTCCTTGGAGCGCAGATTTGTTTTTGTATTATTTTTACAGTGATTTCACGCAAATAAGCTGTGAAATAGTGACTATATTCACACAATTATGAATGAAATGTGCTTTGTTTTGGAGCAAACAATGGTGTGATTTACTTAGCCATAAGTGCATTTTGTGGTATATTCGATGCATCCCTGGCCCAGCAAGGGAGACGAGAGAATCCGCTGTACCCTCCCATTCTTCCCCAGTCTGTGTCAGACCTTAGCAGAAGCTACACATCCAGCATCTGGCTGACGGCGCCCACTCCCTGCATGGGCGTGATACAGAACCAATATGCAGGCTAGACAGACTATATGAAATAATGTGTTTAATTTTTTTGAGGGAGAACGCGGGGGCAGGTGCTCATGCTGCCTATATCGCCCATATCAAAAACTGTCATTGTATCCTCCTCCAAGCAAGGCCCAGATGAGTATGATCAGGCCTCTGTGTGTGTTTTACAAAACTAGTTGGGTTTGTTGAAGAGCTGAGGTTAGGAGAAAGAAACATCAGATTTGATTTGTATGTTAAAGTTGATTGGTCAGTTTGTGTTTTATGTCAGATACTTAAGCTGTTTGCATTTTTTAACGCACGCTTGAAAAAAATGGTTTAAACTGTTTTCAAATGTCCTCGATAATCGTGGTTCCAAGTCAATTTTGTAATTTCTGAATGGGCATGCACTATGAAAAGTTTGAGGATAATTCGGGCGGCTGTGGCTGAGTGGTTAGAGCAGTCGTCCTCCAATGCAAGAGTTGGGGGTTCGAATCCACCAGCAGTCACATGCCGTAGTGTCCCTGGGCAAGACACTGAACCCCTCGTTGCCTCTGATGTGTGTCCCATCGGTATGAATGTGATAAAGCTCTGATTGGTTTCTTTAGAATGATTTGTTCAATTAGCTTTGTAGATCTAGTAAAGTGCTGTATGAATGGGTAAATGAGGCACAGATTGTAGTGTAAAGCA
>NW_023628874.1:0-2082 GCF_014905685.2 Nematolebias whitei | reverse complement strand
GATGGGTCAAAGATAAATGACGTCTCACGTTTACATTTCATTAAATTTAATGCACGTTTTATTCAGTCCAGAAAAATGAGGAATCCGTTTTAATTGATGAATATTTTGCAGCATCTGTTCATCTACATATTGGTGGCCTGTAACGTGCTCATAAATGGACTGTGTATTCGTGTGACAATTGAATATTCCATGTTGGCATGAGGAAAATGGCAGATTGTTTGCATGTTTACGCAGCGGCTGAAGCTGCGCGCTTGGAGCAAGACGCTACATGTTTCCGCTGGGATGTTTGAAGCTGAAATTGTGAGTCATATGTCTTGTTAAAGCTGAAATTGTACACCTGTTATGTGTAACTAAAGCTGGGTTTGTGTGGAAACGCTTTATTCTGTTTAAAAACGGTCCAGACGCGGTTCTGGTTCCGGCTCGGTTCTGAGAAAGATCGAACGAGTTGTTTAAATAGCTAGAAAGACGTTTTTGAGACCGGAGCGCCGACTCCGTGCAGCTCAGAGCTTGATTGATTACACTTGTAGCTGCTGAAAATGGAGGTTCGCTTGATCTTGACCAATACACATCCTCAGTACTGGGTTACATTAGTACATGTACTGACACAGTCTCCACTATCAGAAATGTTAAAAGCTACCCAAACAGAAAACCTTGGCTGAATGCAGAGGTGCGTACCCTGCTGGAAGCCAGGAACACTGCCTTCAGGTCTGGAAACTCAGAGGAGCTGAGTAGGACAAGAAAAGAGCTGGTTGCTGGTATTAAGAGGGCCAAGGCCACATATGCACAGAGGATCGAGGGTCAATTCATCTCACAAGACCCTCGGAGCATGTGGAGGGGCATTAAGTGCATAACAGATTATAAAGGAAGGAGCGAACAATGTCCCAAAGACCCATCTCTGCCTGATGCCCTCAACAAGTTCTATGCACGCTTTGAAGACCCGAACAGACCACCCAGCACCAGACTCACCTCGCCACCGGATGAAGAGCATCTCAGCGTGACCTCAGCAGAAGTAAGGAGTACCTTCAGGAGGATTAATCCACACAAAGCAACTGGCCCAGACAACATCCCCGGAAAAGTGTTGAAGGAATGTGCTGATCAGCTCTGTGAGGTGCTGGCAGACATCTTTAACACCTCACTTACCCTGGAGACAGTTCCCACCTGCCTGAAGACTGCCACCATCATCCCAGTCCCAAAAAACTCTACAGTGACTGGTCTGAATGACTATCGGCCAGTGGCCCTCACCCCGATAGTCGCTAAATGCTTCGAAAAACTGGTCATGACTCACATCAAAACAACCATCAACATCAACGAGGACCCTCATCAGTACGCATACCGTGAGAACCAATCAACAGAGGATGCAATCTCCTCTGTGGTCCACACTGCACTCAACCACCTGGAGCAGAAAAACTCTTACGTCCGTATGCTCTTTGTGGACTTCACATCCGCCTTCAACACCATGATCCCCCAAACCCTGATGGACAAACTATCCACACTAGGACTAAGCCCCTCCATCTGCAACTGGGTACTAGACTTTTTAACAAACAGACCACAGTTAGTGAGGATCCACAACCTCTCCTCCTCCACCATAACCCCCAGCACTGGCTCTCCTCAGGGATGTGTGTTGAGCCCCCTTCTGTTTACTCTGCTCACATATGATTGTGCAGCTACCCATCCAGGCTGTCACATTGTAAAGTTTGCAGATGATACAGCGGTGGTGGGATGCATCACAAACAATGATGAGTCCAGCTACAGGCAAGAGGTGGAACACCTGGAGAGCTGGTGCAAAGAGAATAACCTTCACATCAATGTGAAGAAGACAAAGGAGATGATTGTGGACTTCAGAAGGAACAAAAACACCTACACCCCCCTGAACATAAGAGGATCTGCGGTGGAAGTGGTCTCCAGCTACAAGTACTTGGGTGTACACATGAATGACAACCTCAGCTGGAGCAACAACACCACCAGCCTGATCAAGAAAGCTCATCAGAGACTCTACTTCCTCAGACGGCTGAGGCGAGCTGGTCTGGGAAGCTCAGTCCTCACCTCCTTCTACAGGTGTGCAGTGGAGAGCATCCTGTGCTC
>NW_023628873.1:0-2083 GCF_014905685.2 Nematolebias whitei | reverse complement strand
TCCTAGCAATCGATGCGTAGATTACTCGAGTACTCTGTTAATGCCCTTTATATATATATATATATATATATATATATATATGAAAATACTAAAATAAATATAGTGATTCTACTTCACGATTTTTCACCCATCATGGTGGTGTCTGGAAAGTAACTCCTGCGATTACCGAGGGACTACTGTACTTGAGGCAGATGAAATACCGATGATCTTCATGGTAGAGCTGTCATCTCTAACCCGAACCCGGAACCCAGCCCTGCCCTACCCAGATTCGGACTGGGCCAGACCATAGTAATGTGCTTAATGTGTGGGCAAGGTCGGTGTCGGGCTTTTTATTGCGTCAGGGACCGCGAGGCTGACGATCTAATATATGTAATCATGGCTTGCCATACAATACATACTGCACACAGCCATTTGACCGTGCGCTGACCAGCTGGTTGAAAGAGCAATCCATCACCCCAAATGGACGTTCATTCAGCTGCTGCACTCAGCGGACGCGGGCGGCTGACGACCCAAACAGGTGAGATCACAACATACCTGACATGTCAGAGCAGGATGCAGGCAGAAGCAAGGGAAGCATTTAATGCGCTTTGCTGGCTCCTCAGCTCTGACCTTCTGCGCTCTCAGCCGCGCGCATCCGCCAACCATTAATAATAGTTGATGGTATAAGCAGTCGAAGCTTAATTAAAAATGTTGAAGGGGGAGGGATCGGACCTGTAATTACTGTTAATTCGTCGGATCGGGCGGGGTTCTGAGATGATGGCTGTGGGCTGGAGCCGGGTCAGTTCGGATTATTTGGACCCGAGTGCAACTATACTTCATGGTAATGGTGGCTGGCAGTGGTGAAGTCCCCCACCTTTAGAGCTCTTCTCTCTAAATCTGACTTTCTTGTGGCTCACTCAAAGCTCGAGTGTTTTATTCTGCATTTAAACAAGCGCAACCAGAAAAAAAGTTTCAGGCTTTTTGAAAAAGACGAGAGCATTTTGCTTCTCAGAGGAAAGCCACATGCAAACAACGCACAACTGAAGGATTGTGAGCTGCGGTGATACCACCACACTTAAAACGGCCAAATCTATGGATCAATATTGCTTTCACTTGACAGAGAGAGAGAGAGAGAGAGGAAGAGAGAGCGAATGATCACACGCAGACGTGAGATTTCAAGATGAAAACAGCAGGTGTCTTCTCTGGAGGAGAATGTCGAGTAACAGAGCTGTGCACCCGCTGATGAAACCGACAGGCCGGCAAAGACGGAGAAAGCAGAGCCTCGACTCGCCCACGCTCCTTACGTGACTGGATAGACTCAACTGAAGAGCCCGAGACGTGGATGCTGCAGCGGCAGCAGGAGCTGCTGAGGCCTTGGAAGTCTGTTGCACTGCTCTCCTGCTGTTCTCAAATGGCTTTCAATTGAGGATTTTTCTTTCCAGTCTGGGGTTTTGTCCGCTGCAGAGCGACATGTCCTGACCTGTGTCGAAGCAGAACATTTTCTCGGTAGTTTGATTAAAAATATCTGCATTGGCGCTACAGAAAGGTGGTTCTGTAATGAGGATGTTTCTTTAAAGTTGGAACATTGTTATTGCCTGCTGCCAAGAAAGGGAGACAATCATACAAGCGCAACTGTCTGTGTTTGTTTGTCTGTCTGTTAGCAAAATATCACATGAACTAATGGACAAACTTCAATAAAACACACATAAAATAATTGTTGGATGTACGGTAGTCCCTCGCTACTTTGCGGTTTGACTTTTGCGGACTTGGTCTTTTGCGTTATTTTTTTAAGCAAGATTGAACATGACGCATAATTGGCTGATTGATGGATGAGCCGCACGACCGGCATGGAATCTTTATTTAAATTAAATTATTTAAAATCATTTAGCACCATGCTGCACCTGTGTGTAGCCCACATGTGCAGGGAGAAGCTCCCTCCTGCAGCGTGTTGATCTCTGTTCTACAGCAGAGAAATGGGCGTGGCTGAGAGAGCTGGCAGGTGGCAGAGAGCAGCCGGTAGCAGAGAGAGCGGAGATCATGACATGCTGTGCTCTTTTAGAGCATTTAGAAATATTGATTTGAATATTGCAAGAGTGTGGGAAAG
>NW_023628872.1:452-2083 GCF_014905685.2 Nematolebias whitei | reverse complement strand
CATGGAACCTATGTAGGACAGTATACTCTTTCTGTGATCTTCCCCCACCCAGAACAGGAAATGAGTCAACTTACCTGTACTGCACCTTTTGCAGAGAGGGAGAAAACTTCACAGACGGAAATCGCGCAAGCGGTACGTCTTGTGATGGTTACAATTTAACCAATTGTGAGGGACTACTAACACAAAGAACTTTTCACATACACAAGCACACAAAAGGCAGACAGAACGTGACTCACTGTAGTGTTTCAGTTCCCAGAGATAAAGGCTCCAGGGTCCTGTCAGACTGGTATTTTCTTTGCGGCCACAAGGCATACACCGCCCTCCCTCCAAATTGGGGTGGATTATGTGCTTTGGTTCAGCTAACAAACCCAATGTTCGTATTAAGACAACCACCACAATCACGCGATAAGAGACCCCGTCGTTCACGTATGCCCAAAGTCACTAGATGGGGAGGGCTGACCACTAGCACGGGAGTACCATGGGAATACAGAATTTGGAACGGTGGTGAAAAATTCTTTCAACAAGTATTCCCTATGGTTGGATTAGGTGAAGTCCGCAACCATGTAGAGATCAATAGATATGCACTTCTCCGCCTGATTAATGCCACACAAATGCTAGGAAAAGGAACTCAAAATGAATTAAACGCAATTAGGAATATGGTTCTCTAAAATAGAGTTGTCCTTGATCTTTTAACGGCCTCACAAGGGGGCGTTTGTAAGATAATTGGTCAAGTATGCTGTACATTTATCCCTGATGAAACACACGATGGAGGTGCCATCCATGACGCACTAGAAGATTTGTCCCACTTAAAAGACTATGTAGAAAGCGGTACCAAAGGCGCACAGCCCTTTGATTTCTGGGTATGGCTTACCTCTGGTTCATGGTGGCAGCTTCTGTTGAGAATTTGCGCCCCTCTCATCGTCTTTTTAGTTTTGTTTTGCTTATTTTTCTCCTGTGTTGTCCCATGCATCAAGAGCATGGTAAACAAGACCTTTACAGGAGTAGTTACGACATCCATCTCTGACATTGACATCAAAAAGCCCAGCCCATCCACTGAACTGTCGCCTAGGACTTCCACCACTTTTGTTTTCAAATAAAATGAAAATTCGTTTTACAGTTAGAGAACATCAATCCATTCTTGAGATTGACACATCCTGCACCGATGACATCTTTGTAATTGACTTTGACAGAGGCGGACACTCCCTGATGACTGAAACTTCACCCATTCCATCTAGACTAGAATTCCTAGATTTAGTAGTCTTAGCCGTCCAAAGTTGTGTTCTTAGGCTTAGACCAGAAGACCATGAGTACACTGGACAACATTTCCTGAACTAAAGACATTTCTTACTCTTTCATATTTTGGTTTTATGCTTTTAAATAAATAAATTATGTTTTCTTCTTTTTTATATTTTATGTTAATACTTTTTGATTGAAACAATATGCCCTCCTTTGAGTTCTTTGTATATTTTCATGTTTTGAATAAAATTGAAGTTTCTTACCTGTACGCATATAGCTCTTAAACAGGGTCTGTAACCCACAAAAACAGCTCTTGCAATTTCCATTTGAAGTTTATGATGGTCATGTGCCAAACCACAAGTGATGCATTGAACTTGATGTTTATCCCATTCAAA
>NW_023628872.1:0-352 GCF_014905685.2 Nematolebias whitei | reverse complement strand
TATATATTTTATTCACTTTGTTTTCTTATTTTGTTGTTCCTTTTGGAACAAAAGGGGGGAAATTGTGAAAAATTAATAAACTAACATGTATTGTTTAAATATCATTTAATCCATGCTCATTCTGCAGACTTTCAAAGTTGGTGTGTGAATGTGAACTCTGGTAAACTCTTATAAATGTGAACTTTTGTCTTCTGCTCAGCAGACGTCCTTGTATTCACCACCTGGGCTGAGAACGCTTTTTCGTATCAACATGTTCTTCCTTTATCAGAGATTCTAGCCACATGAACAAAGACTTGTTACAAATTTAATTAAAAAATACCAGCTCCACAAATGTTCATCAGAATGTTCTAGT
>NW_023628871.1:0-2083 GCF_014905685.2 Nematolebias whitei | reverse complement strand
ACACATTTGAGTAGATGTAATAAATTACTTTAATTCCTGTTTAAATGCAATTCATCCTGCCATACCTGCAGTGTCTTCAGACTTTGCCAGCAAATTAAAAGTTGAAGTTTAATCATTAAATTATTATCTTTGTGTTAGATTTATTTATAAATCACATTTAAACACTGCTTGTTCCAATTAAATTAAATAAAAAGTAACGCACGTTCTCTATCACCGTCATTAATCAACAAACAAACAAACAGCTTCATCTACCAGAGAGACTGACGTTACGTTTTCTCTCTTGAAACAGAACAAAGTGTTAAATTGTAGAGACTCACCTGCAACACATGAAGAGTTGTATCTGCTGCAGCTCCTTCCTCCTCCTCGTGACTCCAACATGTTTACGTTTCATCTCCGTGGTTCTCCCGTGTCGTGTCGTCACTTTTCAAAGCTGCATGTGGCGCAGTTTTTATCTTTGTGAAGAGCTCCCACACTGTTGAGGACTGTGGTCTAACAGTTTTCTCCTTGTTGGTTATTTGTAAAATGTATTTAATTTCCTTTGAAAACACTCTGCTCTGCTTCAGTCTCCCCCTCACTCTTGTTCAACTCGCGCTGCAGAGTTTTTTTTAAACTTTATTCAGTCAGTCAGCATTGACAATGAACTGCAGGTGAACAAAACGGCTCCGCAGCGCCGTGAGAGACACTTAATTGCGCGACACAACGAACCGATAATGAAATTTGTTGCCAGTGCTTTTAATCATCGATTTTTATCGATTTTTATCGATTTTATCGATTTGTTGTTGCAGCCCTAATAAAAACATTATGTCGAGCAGCAGCACGAACATGAGTTTGTGTGAGCAGATGAGCACACATGAACACAGCAACACAAAACAGATCAGCAGCAACATGAAAAAGATCAGCAGCAACATGAAACAGATCAGCAGCAACACAAAACAGATCAGCAGCAACATGATGTGATTTTTCACAGTGATTATTCTGGTTAGAGATTCATGAGTCTAACAGCCTCAGGGTAGAAGCTGTTCCTCAGTCTAGTGGTTCTACACGTAATGCTCCTCAACTTCCTTCCTGAGGGGAGCGGGGCAAAAAGTGTGTGTGCTGGGTGAGTGTGGTCCTTCATGATGCAGGTGGCCCTCTTCCTGCATCTGGAGGTGTAGGTGTCTGTGATGGTGGGGAGACTGACTCCAACATCTTCTGTGCAGCCTTCACCACTCTCTGCAAAGTTTTTCTTTCTGCAGCTGTGCAGCCTCCATGCCACATGTTGATGCTGACTGTCAAGTCTACTTCCCTTTGAAACAAAATGGCTCCACTCAGTCTCTCCTGGACTGTCTTGATGACATTAGAGGATGGATGGCGCTTCATTTCCTCCATTTTAATGAAAAAAGACTGAGGTTATGGTCTTTAAATCCTGTGGCCCTAGCAGTTTCTCCACCTTGGATTTTTCCTCTTTGGCTCCATATGAAAAATCCATTGTTACAAATTTAGGAGTGAAAATGGACCCCTGCCTGAAACTTGACTGCCATGTCAACAATGTGGTTAAGTCCTCTTTTTTTCAGCTGAGGCGCCTGTCAAAAATCAAGCCCCTCCTTTCTAGACACCACTTAGAGACAGTAATCCACACTTTTATTACTTCACGCCTGGATTATTGTAACGCTCTGTTCATAGAAACAAAAAAGGTTGAATCATGTCATCTGGACTTCGTTTTTTTTGTTAAAAAGAAACGTTTCGCCCCTCGTCCAAGAGGCTTCGTCAGTCTGAGGCCTAGCCATCTGGTATTACCCAGAAGCCACCCTGACTCTTGTGTTTCAAGCCTGCCTCAGATACCCCTGAGGTCTGGCCTTTTCACTAATGGTTTCAAAAACATAAAGTTTGTTTTCTCAGTCATCCAGGTATATAACAACAAAAAAAGGTTGAATCATGTCATCTGGACTTCGTTTTTTTTGTTAAAAAGAAACGTTTCGCCCCTCGTCCAAGAGGCTTCGTCAGTCTGAGGCCTAGCCATCTGGTATTACCCAGAAGCCACCCTGACTCTTGTGTTCCAAGCCTGCCTCAGATACCCCTGAAGTCTGGCCTTTTCACTAATGGT
>NW_023628870.1:0-2083 GCF_014905685.2 Nematolebias whitei | reverse complement strand
AAATAATATTTAAACAATACATGTTAGTTTATTAATTTTTTCACAATGCTGATGATATAACTATATTTGTCCAAGGTCAGGGAGACATACAGGAGCTAAGAAAGTGTCTTACTATAAATGAAAAGGCCTCTTCAGCCAAGGTAAACTGGGGGAAAAGTAATGGATGCCTGGTAGGAAAATGGGAAGTGAGAGGGATCCCCGACCTTCCTGGCAGTCTGAGCTGGGAGAGAGTGGGTATGAAAATACTTGGGCTTTATCTGGGGACTGACTATTACAAAAAGCAGAACTGGGAGGGAGTGCTGGAGAAGGTGGAAGCCAAGTTGTCTAAATGGAAATGGTTGCTACCCCATCTGTCCTATAGAGGAAGGGTTCTGATAGCGAATAATCTGGTTGCCTCGACTTTATGGCACAGACTTGTTGTACTGGTTCCACTTTCAAATCTTTTGGGACAGATACAAAGGCTCCTAGTGGTGTTTTTCTGGTCTGGTCATCACTGGCTGAGAGCACCAATTTTGTACCTTCCAGTGGTTGAGGGAGGACAAGGACTTGTGGATAGTATCTCCAGAACGGCAACCTTCAGACTACAAACAGCACAGAGACTCTTGTATTGCTCCTGTTACCGTTGGTTAGGCCTAGCCCAACTGCTACTGAGGAAGGCTGGCCGACTTGGGCTAGATAAATACCGCTTCCTAATGGAATCCTCTAAAATGGACCTAACAGGACTTAAACCCTTCTATTTTTCAGTGCTGAATGCCTGGCAGACGCTGAAGGTCACTCGCAACCCTGACCCCAGACCAGGAATGTGGCTTTTTGAGGAGCCTTTGTTCTAAAACAAAGTCATTAGTGGGTCCACACTTTCCTCAACTACCATCAAGACCAAGTTTGTTGAAGCCGGTATTATTAAAGTTGGTCATCTGGTGAAGATCCCTGTGGACAGGCTTGGGAATATCACAAACATTAAGTCTTCCAGAGTGCTGAGAAAGCTCATGGAAGAAGTTCAGCTATGTCTGCCTTCACCACTGAGAGCTTTTGTTGGGAACCATACTTATGCTGACCAATGGAATGATGACATCGAGTATGTTTTTCCTTCACTGACAGTAAGTCCTGCTTTTGAAGAGCTGCAGGAAGAAAGGGGACAGCTGTTATCCATGGAAATGCCAAAGATGGGTGTTTTTAAGTCGTGTAGAAAAAAGCAGCTCTACCAGCTGTGTGAAGGTACTGAATCTACGCTCATTGGCTGGAACTAGGGAGTCGAGGTGGACTCAGGTTTTTGCTTCAGACTACACCCCTAAAGGCAGGTGGAGGGTCCTGTATAAGCCCCCAGTTGAAAAACGGGTGGCTGACCTTCAATGGAGGATAATACATGGACTCATAGCTATGAACAGACACAGAGCTCACTTTGACTCCAGCACTGGGGAGGGGTGCCCATTTTGTGCCCAGACAGAGACTTTTCTTTACCTCTTTTTATCTTTGGTCCAAAATACACTGTACTCAAGAAAAAGATCCTGACCTTAATAAATTTTCTGTTTGGGGTCGCAAAACTTGCTATATGGTTGACCAGAAAGAACCAGATGGCAGGCCGGGGATGGACTGATGTGGTTGAGAGCTTTAAAGGATTACTTGCAGCCCGTTTAAAAGTGGAGCATGCTTTTTACACCCTCACCAGCAACCTTAGCTCGTTTAAAGACTTCTGGGGCATCAAACAGGTTTTATGTTTATTGAGGGAGGATGGTTTTTTAATTCTTACCTTTTAATTAAAAAATGCTGGTAATCTGTAATATGATATTGGGTTTTATCTAAAGTATTTTAAACTGTATACAAAAATGTATTTTTAATGAATTAATGCCCGTTTTGTATCTTTCTGTTAATGATGTTTGTCTCTCTCTCTGTGTGTCTCTCTCTCTCTCTCTCTCTCTCTGTGTCTCTCTCTTTCTCTGTCTCTCTCTCTGTGTCTCTCTCTTTCTCTGTCTCTCTCTCTCTGTGTATCTGTCTCTCTGTCTCTATTTCTCTGTCTCTCTCTTTCTCTGTCTCTCTCTCACACACACACACACACACACACACACACACACACACACACACACAC
>NW_023628869.1:0-2083 GCF_014905685.2 Nematolebias whitei | reverse complement strand
TCTCATATGAGGTGTCCATGTGTGTTCTCTTATAAGGTGTGTGTGTGCATGTGTACTTGTGGGCTTGTGTGTAAATGATTGTTGGGTGGTAAAGAAGCAATGAGAAAAATAAAAAAAGAATGACGCAGAGATGCGTTAACAGACACAAAAAAAAAAAAGAAAAGAAGTGGAAAAAACAAACAAAACAGCTGTGGCACCGTTCATCTTCACTAGTGCAGACACCCGAGCTGTGCTTTACATTTTATTTACAAATGCCAGTTAATTTACTTCCATTATTACCATTTAAATTATCACCACTAAACCCCAGTTGCCCAGGGGCCACCGTCACCAAAAGCCAAACTTTAAATAGTTCCCTACTTTCCTTTCATAGTTAGTCCAATTTATATATACATACATATACATACACATACATACATACATACATACATATACATATATATGTAATGAACAGATACCTGTCTGATATTATCCATAATTTAAACGGATTCTTTCATTTTTCTGGACTGAGTAGTCTCGTGCCTTGAATGATTAAATGTGGACAGAAACGTGTTTTATCTTTGACTCACCAACAACAGTGGGTCGTTTATTTAAAAAACTATTTAAACACATCCCACATTTACAATAATTGGCAGATTGATTACAATAACACGGCTTAATTAATGAGCTTTGCACTGAGAAAATCGTATGGCCATGATTTTCTCACTTGCAGCTGAAATACAACAGACATTTCTGAAAATATCTGGATTAATTACTGGCAGATAGAAGAGTTTTAAAGATGGGAAAATGAAGGAGTTTAAATGGAGAGGAAATGGATGAGGGAAAAGTGGGTTGATAACGAACGGCACCCTCCATCCGAACCCAGCTCCACCTCGGTACACTTCGGTAGTGAGGGACTCGTTACCTTGTAGAAGATGTCTCCACTGGTACGGAGTTCCATTTAACGCTACCTTTCCAGCGTCTCCGTAGGAACAGCTGCGAATCGTCCGAAGTAGTGACGGTACTTCGTTCAACACCACGCTCACCTCTCAGGTGGACTCACATGAGCTGTGAGCCCGTCAGAGTTCCACTCAAATGTGGAAGATTCCATAATTCCTATGAGACTCGGAAGAACTTCGGATCATGTCTGGAACTTCTTGTTCTCTCCAGCAACTTTTCTGTTCGGTTCTGCTCTCCGAACTTTGGTTCATGTCTGGAACGTTGTTCTTCTTGGAACTCTTGTTCCGCTCTGGAACTTGTTCCGCCTTCTGGAACTTTGTTCTGCGTAGTTCCCGTTGTTCTGCCTGGAACTAGGAAGTGTCGACCCTTTTAAAGAGGTCACTTCCGGTTCCTTCTGGAAACTTCCTGATTGGTTGAACGAACCAACAGGGGTGTGGTTTTAGTGACGTCAGAGGTTATTACAAGTCAGAAAAACAGCGGAATGTTTTTGGAACAGACGGAGAAATGTTTTTGGAACAGACAGAGAAATGTTTTGAAGAACAGAGACATTTAGGAGCCAGTCTCCTTCTATCTATCTGAAAAAGTTAAACATGACATTTCGTTCCGATAAACATGTTTTTGACCGTTCTCTTGACTTTTGACCGACATCACAACTTGCTCATTTCAGACAGAAGATAAAAAAAAATGCATAATTACTTTGTAACAGGCATTTTAACTTGATTTCTACTTTGAATGAGGATTAAAAATCATTAATACTGTTTCACAGTTGATTTAAAATGAGTAGTTCACTTCAACATTTAAAATGGTTTGAACTAAACACACTTTGATTATCAAGATATTGTAAAATAGTAATGATAATATGAAAGAGAGTGTTCTTTCAATTGATCCGTGCAGGACACACTTAGAAAGTCTCTGGATGGAACTTAATCTGTGTTTCTGGACTCAAATCAAAGAAATAACATTTCCTGTCCCAGGAAGGTCCAGGTTTTGACCTGAGGCTTAGTTCACTACATATATATACACATACATACATATATATATACATATATACATACACACATATACATACATACACATATATATACATACATACACACATACATACATACATACATACACATACACACATACATACATATATACATAC
>NW_023628868.1:0-2083 GCF_014905685.2 Nematolebias whitei | reverse complement strand
AATCTTTTCAACAAAACAACAGGGTCCTGGAGAGCCCTCATGTCCTGTCGAGACTCACGCTGCAGGGTACATCAGGGATCCGTGGGGAGTTTGGCAGCTGATGTGTCTTTCAGATCTTTCTCAGGAGGATGCTGAAGACGTTTATATAATTGGATTCATGATAACAGGGTTTCTGCTTTTTGGCATCAGCAAGTCCCTATGTTATCGACTTTGAAGAAGACATCAGCAGCAGTTTTGGCCATGGCAAAACTTCCAAGTCTGTGTGAAAGTATGGGTCATGCTACGAGTACTCAAAATCAGCTGATTTAGGAGCTAAACCATAAGGTGGAAGTGATTTGTGAGAATTGCAGGCCACCTGCGGCTTCTAGGACTCGCCAGCATGTTAGAGTCGACCTTGAAAAAAGGCGCATAGCACGGATCAGTGGAGTGGAATGCCCATAAATCTGGCCACTTTGGATCTGAAAAGTACCAGCAATACTCAAGGCTGTCAAGAAAAACAGTCTGCCTGAAGAAAAGCAACAATTGTAGCTTATCTGAATCTGACTCCTCCGTTTGGCCTCAGATATGAGCCAACAATCAAATTTCTTCTGGAACATGGGTAAACTAAGGAAAAGGCTTCATCCATCGCGATCATATATTATACACCAGTGTCATTAGTATACAGAAAATCTAAAAAAAAATGTGCCGCTCAAGGTGGCTGCATGTTGGAGCAGCTCTGTTACTTTCATTCTGAGGTTTTGCTTTAGGAAACTTTAATTCCTCTTTTCCTGGAGGTAAATTACATTTTTTGGATGATTGTTTCCTCTGGTATCAGCTACTGTGCAGCTGGAAGGATTTTTACTGAAACTTTTTTAGTTTTGGACATTTGTTATGATGCGTAACCATGGCAACAAGGCAGTTTTCTAAAACCAACAGCAGCTGATTAACATCTCAACGGCTCAAATAATATCTCAACTACAGCCCCAAATCTCAGATGAGTTGAAAAGGATGTTCTGTGGATGCATTCCCATCTACCTGCCAGCTGTGCTCGAGTGTCAGACCACTGAGATCCTGGAACTAGCAGGAAACACGGCTCATGACAGCGGAAGGACAGGATCGTCCCTCGACACATACAGCTGGCTGTCCGCAGTGACGAGGAGCTCGCCAGGCTGCTGGGATGAGTGACCATCGCTCTGGGAGGAGTTCTGCCCGGCATTCAGACGGTCCTACAGCCCGGGGGAACCGAGAGGCCAGCTGAGTTTGGTTGGACAGATCAGACGGCATCTGCAGCCAGTTTCTTAGGATCCACTGTGGGATGGACCTTTACAAGAGATCCTTCCTGTCTACAGCCATCAGTATCTATAACATCTCTTAATGAAATGAGGATAACGAGTTACAACAAATAATTTCCCTTTGGGATTAATAAAGTATTTTTGAATTGAATTGAAAAGGGAATGATTTGTTCCATGAAATTATTGCTGACCTTTTTAGTCACAAGATTTTAGTAAGTAAAGTACCTAAACTTATACTTTTATCTGCATTTCAAAGGAATATATCTTTGTTTACAATCTTGTTTCTACACTGCAGTTTTTGCAATTTAAAAAACTATATAATTCTTATTCCCGCTAGCTGCAACAAATATAGCAGCTACTTAATTTTCCACATTTAAAACAAGATTTAAAAAGTTGTTTGTTAAAGCATCCAATAAGTTTTAATGGCTCTGAATGTTTCAGATCAGACTATTTCTGCCGTACTTTGAAGTATCTTACATGATTAGTTGTGTGACAGTGTCATTCTGTCATTCTGCCACCTACTTCTGTATCAGTATGTTAAGCACTTGAAAAATTCTCATTATCTTGGTTATAACAAAAAAGGTTGAATCATGTCATCTGGACTTCGTTTTTTTGTTAAAAAGAAACGTTTCGCCCCTCATCCAAGAGGCTTCGTCAGTCTGAGGCCTAGCCATCTGGTATTACCCAGAAGCCACCCTGACTCTTGTGTTTCAAGCCTGCCTCAGATACCCCTGAAGTCTGGCCTTTTCACTAATGGTTTCAAAAACACAAAGTTTGTTTTCTCAGTCATCCAGGTATATAACAACAAAAAA
>NW_023628867.1:0-2084 GCF_014905685.2 Nematolebias whitei | reverse complement strand
ATGTGATCAGCTGGTTTTGGTTGTCAGCAGCAAAACTGGTTGATCCACCCTGAGAAGGTGCTATTTAAGAGACTGAGCTGAAAACAGCACCTCAGACTGAAGAAGTCTCTCGGACGAGAGACGAAACGTTTCTACATTTTTTTGTTGTTTTGCTTTGTTTTGTTTTTTTTTGAATGTCCAGAGGACCAGATTTTACTTTTTTAGATTTTTCTACCTGGATTATTGAGCATGCATCAGGATATTTTGAACCACTTTGGCCAGGATTGCCTCAAACTAGTTAGAGAGTTTGAGAAAACAGCAAGGAAGAGGGCAGACTACAGGAACCATTTGCGATTCAACCTCAGATGTCGACAAAGTGGCATCATTCCCAAGAGCCTGGAACTAAAATCTTCGGTCAGCGGGCACCGGGCAAGCAAGATCCTTCAGAAGGCACAGACACAGCTGCTGAATGAACGGGTGAGACAGACAAATTTTACTATTGAGGCCTTGAAGGCCAAAGAAGAGCACATTAAACAGAAACTAACTGTGTGTCTAGATCAGACCACACTTCAGCAAGTGTTGGACTGTACAGATCAGGCACGCTTAGCACAGCATGTCAAGTCCAAGACTCGACAACAAAACAAGTTTAACTTACTAATAACTCATCAACAACATCACTATTCCAATAACAACACATTCAGTGTAGGACAACACTCCAGTAGTCAATTACATGCCAGGGAGACAGAAAAGTGGGTGAAGAATTTATCTGACAGACAGCTCACCCAACCAGAGACAGAGATTCTTGCCAGGGGACTGAACTTTGCGGTTGCACCAAGTAGAATTCCTCTGGTGGAGATGATCACAGCTACTGAGTCAGCCATCTGCAACAACAAAATTAAATATCTGGCGTCTGTACTCATCCCTTTAGTTGGCAGCTCAGAACACCACATACAGAACACCATGGACTTTGTGGATAAGGTGAGGGATGTCATCATGGAGACTGATGAAACAATGGTCTCTTTTGATGTCACATCACTCTTTACGTGCATTCCTGTTGAGGATGCAGTAGAGGTGGTCTGTTTAAAATTAAAATCAGACACCACTCTGAGCAGCAGGACCACACTTTCCACAGAACAACTGTGTCAACTCTTGAAACTGTGCCTGCAGTCAACCTACTTCACATATGGGGAGCAATATTATAGGCAGAAACATGGGTGTGCTATGGGGTCTCCAGTTTCTCCTGTTGTTGCCAACCTGTACATGGAGGAGGTAGAAAAGAGAGCCTTGACGTCCTTTTCAGGGACACCACCAAGTCATTGGTTCAGGTATGTTGACGACACCTGGGTTAAAATTAAATCTCAGGAAGTCCAACATTTTACTGACCACATCAACTCTGTGGATAAATACATCAAGTTCACACGAGAAGATGTAAAAAATGACAAGTTGGCTTTCTTGGACTGTGAGGTCTCAGTCTCTGATAGAGGACATTTGCAAACTGAGGTGTACCGCAAACCCACCCACACAGACCAGTATTTGCAGTTTGACTCCCATCACCCTTTGGAGCACAAGTTAGGAGTCATCAGGACTCTGTATCACAGAGCAGACAGTGTCCCCACTAGCTCAGGAGCCAGGCAGAAGGAGAAATCCCACACAAGACAGGCTCTAGAGCAATGTGGATATCCTAACTGGGCCTTCCTAAAAGCAGAGAAGAAACCCAAACAGGACTCCAGTCAGCCAACAGGTGAAAAGGAGGAACCCAGACCCAGACCAGTGGTCATTCCATATGTTGAGGGAGTATCAGAGAAACTGAGACGTTTATTTTCTAAACATAACGTCCCAGTGGCTTTTAAACCCCAAAATACATTACGGCAAAGACTGGTTCATCCCAAAGATCCAGTCCCCCGGCACAAACAGAGCAATGTTGTGTATGCTGTTCAGTGTCAGGAGGGCTGTGATCAGTCCTACATCGGGGAAACAAAACAGCCACTGGCCAAAAGTATGGCCCAGCACAGAAGATCAACATCATCAGGCCAGGACTCTGCGGTCTACACTCATCTCCAGGCCAGCGGTCACTCTTTCAGGGATGAAGATGTTCACATCCTGGA
>NW_023628865.1:0-2084 GCF_014905685.2 Nematolebias whitei | reverse complement strand
AAGAGAATAGGAGGGGACCCAGGATGGACCCCTGCAGAACCCCCAATACCATCAGTGATGCAGGCTTCTGAACGGAGCGTTGATAACAACTTGGGCTATCCTTGTCCTCTCTGGTCCGGATGACATGGTGTCCCAGTGTTCCATAAAGAACTTCAAATCGTGACTCATCTGACCACAGAACAGTCTTCCATTTTGCCACACTCCATTTTAAATGAACCCTGGCCCAGTGTAAATGTCTGAGCTTGTGGAGCTTGCTTAGAAATGGCTTCCTCTTTGCACTGTAGAGTTTCAGCTGGCAATGGCGAATGGCACGGTGGATTGTGTTCACTGACAATGCTTTCTGGAAGTATTCCTGAGCCCATTATGTTATTTTCTTGACAGTAGCATTCCTGTTTGAGTGTAAGGATGGTACCATTTACTGGCCCTGTTTGTGTCTGTGTGTCCCTTGTGTGTTCTCTTTAGTTTAATTGATGCCACCCTTGTCTCGTCACAGCTGTTTGTAATCACGTCTCGTTTTGTCCTTGTATAAAAGCTGTCTGTTCTGTCTTGTTCCTCGTCGGGTCGTATTTGTTGGGTCTCTGAGTTCTCCTGTGTTCTCCTACGTTCTCATGCGTCTCCCCTGAGCTCTCCTGAGTACTCCCTGAGTTTCCCTCTGAGCCTTCCATCTATATGTAAGTTTTGCTGCCACGTCAGCTCTGTTATTTTGTTCTTTATTTACTATTAAAATTCTTATTTTTGTAATCTGCCGAGTTGAGTCCTGTCTGCACTACTGGGTTCGTTCCTGTCCAACAAATCCTGACATTACGACCCGACCACACATCAGAACCCAGCGGGCAGGGCTCTCTCGGCAACTCACCTTTTTCTTTTTCTCCTCCGAGCCTTCCTGTGATGAGCGAGCGTACAATCTGGTGCGGCGGGTTCTGGACCAGACCCGTCCGCCCACAAGGACGTTTTGACCAGGAGGTGGAAGTCCTGTCTTCACCACTCCTGGTCCTCGAAGAAAACAGGGCTCGGCACCGGGGAAGCCACCAAACCCCTGTTTCTGAGTCCGCCTCGCCCGGCTACTCGGGATGGACGTCGGGGGAGGACGAAGAAATCGAGGATGAGTTCTGTTTTGCTCCTGTCCCCCGACTATCCCGCCGTCGCCGGGGAGGTAGAAAGCGGTCCCGGGGGCAGTCTGCGGCGCCCGGCCGGGTCTCGTCGGCTGAGCAGAATCATAGAGTTGGTTCCGGTGTTTTTGTGGGAGCTGGTCCCGCCGCCTCACCTCATAGGTTTCCGGTGGGGGCGAGGTCCAGCGTCCCGCGGGAGCTCCGGTCCACTCCTGTTCGGTTCGGTGAGTCCGGTCCACGTGACGTTACGGGGGCGGGTTCCGTCGCCTCACCTTCCAGGTTCCTGGTGGGGGCGAAATCCGGCCTCCCACCGTCACACCGTGCCGCGGCTGTCCAACCCAGTCAGACTGTGCCTCCTGGGCATTCTCCCAGTGACTCTGTGGGGGCGTGTTCCGCCGACCCACCTCCCAGGTTTCCGGTGGGGGCGACACCTGACACCACATCCTCACATAGTGACACTTGCCCGTCAGTCACATATTCACCCCATGAACTTGCACTAATAAACCAGACTTTACTAGATTCATTTCTCACTGCTAAAAATAACCCGGACTGTTCAGATGTTGTTTTTTCCCTGATGGAGGAATTTTTAGTTTCACGTCCAGGTCTCATTCTGATCACAGAGTACAACCGTTTATTAATAGAAATTAGGTCTCTCATCACACACAAGGTCACTTATACACACTCTGAACTCTCCTCTGCTCCTCTGACTCCTACACCCATCACCTTCGCCGCTGTCCCGCCTGCTGAGTGCCTCGCAGTTAGTGCACCTGCTCCTGTCGCCTCAGAGGACTCAGCATCTTTTTCTATTTCCCGTCGCCGCCGCCGCCGCAGAAGATCAGTTCCTGCTGCCACCGCAGAGGAGTCGGTTCCTGCCTCCGCTGCAGCTCTCCAGGCTCCCACGCCGTCTGCTGTAGAGCCACAGGCCTCTCCGTCGTCTGCTGCAGAGCTCCAGGCCTCTCCGTCGTCAGCAGCAGC
>NW_023628864.1:0-2085 GCF_014905685.2 Nematolebias whitei | reverse complement strand
GTCATTTGCATCCTCTCTGGTGAACTTGATGTTGTTATCGACCGAGTTAATGTGTCTGGTGAACGCTTCTATTTCCTTGGCTTGGATTTTGACCCAGGTGTCATCCACATAACGGAACCAATGGCTTGGCTTAGTTCCCTCATAGGAGTGTAGGGCTCTCTGTTCCACTTCCTCCATGTAGAGATTGGCAACAATGGGTGACACTGGAGATCCCATGGCACAGCCGTGCTTCTGTCTGTAAAAACTGTCATTGAACTTGAAATAAGTGGTGGAGAGGCAGAGGTCCAACAGGGTGCAGATCTGGTCCGGGGTGAAGTTGGTCCTGTTGATTAAGTCCTTGTCTTGTAGAAGTTGTTTTCTGACGGTTTCTACTGCTTCAGAGATGGGTATGCAAGTGAAAAGAGAAGTCACATCATATGATACAAGGGTTTCTCCTGGGGTTAGTTTCAAGTGTTGAACTTTGTTAGCAAAATCAATGGAGTTCTTTATGTGATGAGGTGTGTTTCCAACAAGAGGAGCTAAAATATCAGCCAGATGTTTAGCAATATTGTATGTCACTGAGTTCATGCTGCTGACGATGGGTCTGAGTGGTGTTCCTTCTTTGTGTATTTTTGGGAGTCCATAAAGACAGGGAGTGGCTTCCCCTGGGTACAATCTATAATACAAAGATCGATTGATTGTTTTCTCCTTTTCAAGTTTTTGCAGGTAATCTGTGACTTTCTTTTTGTAGGCACTGGTTGGGTCCCTCTTCAGGGTCTCGTAGGTGTTACGGTCGCTCAGTAGTGTAGTTATTTTTTCCCGGTAATCAGAAGTGTTGAGGACTACTGTGCATCTTCCTTTATCAGCTGGTAAAATGGTGATGTTTTGGTCCTGGCTGAGTGATGTTACAGCTTTCCTTTCCTGTGGTGTGAGGTTTGAAGGAGGCGGTTTGGCACTGGAGATGGTTGCTGATATTTCCATTCTGAGCTGTTCTGCCTCTCCTTCCGTCAAGTTGTTGTTCCTAATCGCGGATTCAGTGGCCGTGATTAGTTCCACAACAGGTATTTCTTGAGGGGAGATGGCAAAATTTAGTCCTTTTGCCAGCACGTCTTTCTCAGGTTTTGTCAATGTCCTGTTAGACAAATTTCTAACCCACTGGTCCTGAAAATTAGTGTTGGCAACAAACTCCTGATCTTGACTGATGGTTTGTGATGACAAAACCGCTCCCTGTTGTAATTTTAGAAACTTACTTTTTTGACGTTCCTTGCTCTTTTGATGTTGTGATAGCTGGGCCTTTTCAACGAAACAAGAAACTTCTTCCAACAGAGGAAATGGTAGCAGAGTAGACAGCTTCTGGACGGTCTGATCCATTTTGAGTGAGAGAGCTTCAATGGTGAAGTGTATCTGTCTTATTCTCTCACTGAGCAGCTTGTTTTGAGCTTTCAGGAGTATTCCTTCTGCTCTATGTCTTTTGATCGAGGAGTTGAGTTTCAAACTGCTGGGGATGAGTTTTTCTTGTCTGCATCTCAGACTGAAACGAAGATGATTCCTGTAGTCTGCAAACTTCCTTGACATCTTCTCAAACTCCCACACTGCTCCTAGGATATCCTTCCCAAAATGTTTAGCAATATGCTGGTGAAGATTCTCAGTCATCCAGGACATGATGAATTCAAAAAGCGTTCAATACAAAAACAACTGGACTTTATTTGTAACAGAAGACGTTTCGCTCCTCATCCGAGGAGCTTTCTCAATTCAAAGAGCAGAGAGTGAGAGATACAGGTTATAAGGCTGAGTGAGATAAGACACACACACACACACATATATGTATATTGGCAGTTCACACCTAAAACCTAAAACAGTAGGTCTTTGTTCCTCTAATTCACAGACGAGGCCCCTCTGTTCCCATCAGGTGTGAAAACCGGCTGGGAATCTGTTTTAAAGTTGCATTATATGTTTTTGAAAGTGGGAATCTGAGGCCTCCTCCTCTGTTAAGAGAGTGTTTTTCTCTTTTTACATAAATTGCTTCCTTCACCCCCCTCTCAAACCATCTGTGTTCTCGGTCCAAAATGTGCACATTTTGGTCCTCAAAAGAGTGTCCCTTATCTG
>NW_023628863.1:0-2085 GCF_014905685.2 Nematolebias whitei | reverse complement strand
CTCCTTTCGAGATGATGACGGGTCGACAAATGACTCTCCCTCTGCACCTGTTCTACCAACCAGGCGATGCTGCCATGGCAACAGCCTACACCACACAACAATACCTGAAAGACTTGGAAAGACACCTTAAAAACACTTTTGCTTTCGCACAGAAAAACCTGGAAAAATCAGCTGAAGGACGCAAAGCGTACTACGACCAAAAGGCCTCTCACGAGGAACTCCAAGTGGGAGACAGGGTCTGGTACTACACGTTTGCACCCAAAACTGGGAGAAGAGAGTCCGGGACCGGAACTCTCGCCCGTAAGCTGATGCCCAGATGGACTGGACCCCATCTGATAATCGACAAAGTGTCTCCAATTATCTACCAGATAAAAATCAGTAAAGGCCAAAAAGAGCCAACTGTTAAATGGGTACATCGAAACCAGATTAAACAACACAAGGCGTGCAATAACTCCTCAGGAGACAAAGATCTCACAAAATCTGACCTCGTGGGAATAAGGGTCATCCAAGCAGAAGATAACTAATGGATAATAAACTTAACCATAGTTTAAATTCACAGGACCTACCCTTGACCGTTACGAAGCTAAGACCTACCTCTTTGTGCTTCCATTGGACAATGATGGTACCACTCCTGGTAATCTTCACCCTCTTGGGTGCCACCCAAGAAATCAAAGCCCTCGTACATGCGGTAAATGAGTTAGCCCTTAAGGTTGAAGCGGATTACGCTGTCGCACACCTAATGGATAGGATTTTTGCTGACATGCTTAGAGATATCAGTTCGTCGGTAGATACACTAGCCACCGGTAGGATCCCACCGTATCTAGTCTCTCTACAGATGGTGAACGACATCCTCAGCTCCGCGACGCACGAAAAAGTTGCGCAAACACAGGCACACCTGGCTTACACTCTCGGTAGCGCAATCCCAATCTACGTCAATCACAAAACGTTGGAAATGGCGTTCATTATCAACCTACCGATAATTCCCTCAAACGGCATATATAGACTCAGGGACGTCGTAAATGTTGGCAATTGGCACGGCGAAAACCATGTTCAAATTGACACACCAAGGATGGTTGCGTACCACGACGACAACCCCTCAGTTTACCTAGCTCCAAACCTGCAGATGTGTGTTCTCACTCGGGAGATACACTATCTGTGCCCGAGCAAACCGGTTATGTGGAATAAAACCGCGGGCATATGCGGATTAACACCTATTCCGGAAAATTCTAAGTGCTCAACGACCGTAACGCCTCGACACCTGGCTAAAGATGCAAAAGCGGAAATAATTGGCTCTCGTTGGCTAGTGAACGCTCCTCAAAGAAAGGCGATCATAGCCTACGACCAACCCGGGGCAAATAGACCTTTGACGTTACCGGACAAAACGATGTGGATCAGTGTTCCCCAGGGAACAACCATACACATTGGTGATTTGACGCTCTATCACCTCGATCCGGAACGATGGGACGCGACTCTGGATGACTCAGAGTACCTGGGAAATATGTCTATAGACATGGATCCAGAGACTCTGGGAAGGATCCGTTTTGAAGGCACCCAAGTCGTCGACGTGGAACCAGTAAACCGAGTTCTCAAGTCCCTCAGGTCCACAACTAAGAACCCGATCCAACCAATTACCTATGCGTGGTCGAGCGCGGACACATTAATCATAGCCCTGCTAATGACGATAACCCTCGTATTGTGTGGGATACTCGCATCCCTGTTCCGGGGCCAAACGTCACTCCGAGTCGACGTGGATCGCCATGCAGCGCACCTCGATATGATTATGCCTCGCGTAAGCGGGTCCGCAAAGAAGCCACTCACACGGGACAGCGTGACTGAAACTGACAACCAGGGTGAGGGGAAGCAGTGAAACGATGTTTCTAGATGCTTAGTCACTACTCTTGTCGGTGTTGAAACGTTGTTTAGTTGATTTTGGTTGTTTCTGTGGTAAGAATGTATCTTGTGTGTAAGTTAAGTTAGAGACTAAGAGGCCTTTAACCATGCCAACATGCAGTTCATTCGCTAAATTGCAATCTTTGCGGAGTCAATGTATATTATTGCTACCTTGAGTACCATAATCTACATTGA
>NW_023628862.1:0-2085 GCF_014905685.2 Nematolebias whitei | reverse complement strand
CCTCACTGAGCTCGAGCTGTTTTGCAAAGAAGAATGGGCAAGAATTTTAGTGTCTCCATGTTCAACACTGATAGAGACAAACCCCAAGAGACTTGCAGCTGGAACTGCAGCAAAAGGCGGCGCTACAAAGTATTAACGCAAGGGGGCCGAATAATATTGCACGCCCCACTTTTCAGTTTTTTATTTGTTAAAAATGTTTGACACATCCAATAAATTTCATTCCACTTCACGATTGTGTCCCACTTGTTGTTGATTCTTCACAAAAAATTTAAATTTTATATCTTTATGTTTGAAGCCTGAAATTTGGCAAAAGGTTGAAAAGTTCAAGGGGGCCGAATACTTTTGCAAGGCACTGTATGTCCTCTGCATCCTCTGTCCTCACTCCAACTACCTCCATGTCCTCTCTAACTGCATCCATACATCTCCTCTTTGTCTTTTTCCTGGCAGCTGTATTTCTAACATCCTTCTACCAGTATACCCACTGTTCCCCCTCTGGACATGTCCATCATCATAAATGATGTTTGGACATCATGCATGTGCTGTTAATGACCTTCAGCTACAGCTAGTTTTTGTTAAGTTTGTGAAAATGTTTTGCGTTTGCTGAGGTATAAGGTATATGCTGTGTGCATGTGTGCGTGCATGTGTGCGTGCATGTGTGCGTGCATGCGTGCGTGCGTTTTTGTTTCAGGTTATATTGTGGTTGTGCGTGTGTGTGTGTGGTGGGGTTGATGAATTGGATGGCTCCAAAAGGTAATCAGTTTTACGTCCAATAATTATTTTGTGAGAGGTTAATTAAAATTCACCTGGTGGTTGATGACATATTTTACATCCCCACCCCCCCACACACACACGCACACGCACACAAACACACACGCACAGCATAAAAAGTAATGCCTGTTGCCTCCTCCTTTCTGCAGTGAGGAGTATAAAAGAACATCAATTTATGTTATTATGGAAGAACTGATGAATGTGTCTTCAACCAAAAGTAAGATAAGGTTGTTGTTTTTTTTAGAAAACATTCAGTGTGGTGATATTTGTGGCGTTGTTTACTCTGTGTACACAATTTCGTTCCACCACATGTACCACATGTGGCGTGAATAACAATAAAGAACACTGACCTTAAAATTTAATGGTATTCAGAAAAAAAGTATTTCCATTCCAAACAAAACATTTGAAGAACTTTCCACAGTGGGTGTGTGGGTTTGGAGTTGTAGAGTCATTCAGATACGAGTAAAAATAGGTTGTTAAAGGATAAATAAATTAAAAGGCAACATTTGAACTTTACTGAATTGTTGCTCAAAAACAGCAGGTAACTCCGCTGATTCAATTTTATTACAAAAACTCACGGAGCCTTTAGTATAAATCTACAGCGTGCTGGGTAAACTGCAAATTAATGAGCAGCTGGGGAGCAGGGGATTGAAATTATGAAAAATACTCAGCTAATAAAGAAATTAAAAACTACCATTTGAGTCAAACTGAAATGGGTACAAACCTCTAATTAGAAAATATCTGCAGTGATGATTAGGTTTTAGTTGCTAACAGTAATGTTTTGTTTTTGCTCGTGGAAAATGTGTTACTCTGTAACAGGGTTAAAATTATTGGTTGGCATAAAGCAATCAAGACATGCAAGGGCAAAGCTGCTAAAATTTGGTTAAAACGGTTCATTGAGATTCTTAAATGCTGGTTGAATATAGATGAGCCACTGGCTTTGAGGAAAAAACGTGTTTGGAGAGGGAGTTTAACAGATCTGTTAAACACTGGGTGAAATTATTAAAGTAAATAAAGATAAGGGTAACTCACAGGCTTACAATTTGAAGTTAACATTTCTGCACGCATCAGTCAATAAGAAATTAAAGTTTGGGGAATAAACTATGTAACTTTTGACAAAAAGGTTTTATTTTTTTATTTACAAGGCTTAAAATCTCAACACTCGAGCAAAAGAAGAAAAAAAAAAAAGCCATGTAGTCTGGTCACCCTAGACCAGTGGTTCTCAAGCTGAGGTTCCCAGACCACTGGGGGTCCACGAGCTGGTGCTTGGGGGTCTGCAAAAAAAATAAATAAAAAAAAAATTAAAAAATTATATAT
>NW_023628861.1:1048-2086 GCF_014905685.2 Nematolebias whitei | reverse complement strand
GATGGTTGTCTTTGTTGATGGTTGTGTAGCTCCAGATGGTTGTTGGTGGTTGTGTAGCTCCAGATGGTTGTTGATGGTGTTACGTCCCCATGTCTAGGTTATCAGGGGTGTAACATAAAATGTGTCTAGAAAAAAGATGTAGTTGATTGATTTTTAAAAAGTGGGTTTATTACAACAACAAAAAAAAGTTCCACAGACAAATGCTCTTTGACCCAACAAAAATATACTAAAGTGGGTCAAATGCTGCTGCAACAATTAAATAAAAACCAAACAAGTCAGTCTAGTTCAGACTCAAAACAACCCAAACAAAAACAACATTAAAGGTTCACCAAAAACTTTCCAAGTACAAGTGGAATCACCCCGTCAAACTCAGCATCATGCTGCTAAGCTGAGCAGAAAGGGATCAGGAGTACATAATAATCTAAAGTTGCCCAAACAGTCCTCAAAAAAGTTACAACAACCAAAAATGGGTGTCAGCTGTACAAAACTTCTGTCTAAAACTGTCACCAAAACAATCCTCAAAAGGATACAACAAAGTAGGGATCAGCTGCACAAAAACCTCTACCTAAAGCTGCCCCCTTGAAGGAATGATCCCAGGAGCTTTTAATAGGGTGCAGGTGGACCTCATCATCATCATCTGATTGGTGTGGCAATCTCCTGCTGGTCCAATGGGGTTGCTGTTCTGCAGCCTCATGGCAGCCAATCAGCTGAGTGTGCTGCCACACCTGAATCTGCATAAACAAAAAAGAGAGACTACACAGACTCTAGAGGCCAGGGGCTGTAACAGATGGTTGTGTAGCTTCGGATGGTTGTTGATGGTTGTGGAGCTTCGGATGGTTGTTGATGGTTGTGTAACTTTGGATGGTTGTTGATAGTTGCGCAGCCCTGGATGGTTGTTGATGGTTGTGTAGCTTTGGATGGTTGTTGATGGTTGTGTAGCTTTGGATGGTTGTGCAGCTTCGGATGGTTGTTGATGGTTGTGTAGCTTCGGATGGTTGTTGATGGTTGTGTAGCTTCGGATGGTTGTTGATGGTTGTG
>NW_023628861.1:0-1038 GCF_014905685.2 Nematolebias whitei | reverse complement strand
GATGGTTGTCTTTGTTGATGGTTGTGTAGCTCCAGATGGTTGTTGGTGGTTGTGTAGCTCCAGATGGTTGTTGATGGTGTTACGTCCCCATGTCTAGGTTATCAGGGGTGTAACATAAAATGTGTCTAGAAAAAAGATGTAGTTGATTGATTTTTAAAAAGTGGGTTTATTACAACAACAAAAAAAAGTTCCACAGACAAATGCTCTTTGACCCAACAAAAATATACTAAAGTGGGTCAAATGCTGCTGCAACAATTAAATAAAAACCAAACAAGTCAGTCTAGTTCAGACTCAAAACAACCCAAACAAAAACAACATTAAAGGTTCACCAAAAACTTTCCAAGTACAAGTGGAATCACCCCGTCAAACTCAGCATCATGCTGCTAAGCTGAGCAGAAAGGGATCAGGAGTACATAATAATCTAAAGTTGCCCAAACAGTCCTCAAAAAAGTTACAACAACCAAAAATGGGTGTCAGCTGTACAAAACTTCTGTCTAAAACTGTCACCAAAACAATCCTCAAAAGGATACAACAAAGTAGGGATCAGCTGCACAAAAACCTCTACCTAAAGCTGCCCCCTTGAAGGAATGATCCCAGGAGCTTTTAATAGGGTGCAGGTGGACCTCATCATCATCATCTGATTGGTGTGGCAATCTCCTGCTGGTCCAATGGGGTTGCTGTTCTGCAGCCTCATGGCAGCCAATCAGCTGAGTGTGCTGCCACACCTGAATCTGCATAAACAAAAAAGAGAGACTACACAGACTCTAGAGGCCAGGGGCTGTAACAGATGGTTGTGTAGCTTCGGATGGTTGTTGATGGTTGTGGAGCTTCGGATGGTTGTTGATGGTTGTGTAACTTTGGATGGTTGTTGATAGTTGCGCAGCCCTGGATGGTTGTTGATGGTTGTGTAGCTTTGGATGGTTGTTGATGGTTGTGTAGCTTTGGATGGTTGTGCAGCTTCGGATGGTTGTTGATGGTTGTGTAGCTTCGGATGGTTGTTGATGGTTGTGTAGCTTCGGATGGTTGTTGATGGTTGTG
>NW_023628860.1:1091-2086 GCF_014905685.2 Nematolebias whitei | reverse complement strand
CAACAATATTCATTCTGTTAGAGCACTAAGGACAGAATGTGTCATGGAACGAGCCGTTACATCACGTAGGTAAAAGCGAATAAATGAGCAGGGTGTTGACCATGCAGCCGCAGTGCAAATGTCCTGCATTGACATACCATTATGCAGAGCAGTCCAAGATGCGATACCCCTGGTGGAGTGTGCTTAGAGGTTGACAGGAGGCTCTAAATCTGATGCTCTGTAGGCTTAAAAAAAAACCTCACACAGCCAGTGTGACAAGCGCTGGATGGATAACGGCGACCTACAGAAGTATCTCTATAATGCACAAACAATTGTTGAGTTTGAAACGCATTGCAGCTGTGCGCGTTATGTAACACGTCAACGCCCGCATCGGGCAGAGAAGATGAAAAGATGCTTCCTCTTCTGATCTGTGGGGGGGAAGAAACCCCTCCAATGATATCACTCTTGATTTAAAAGAGCTCGTGATGTTTTAGGCATAAAAGCTGGGTTGGTCTTAAATCAGCTGAGCTGCCCGTCAGCCTAAGTTCTAAGGCATGACGAAGCAACAGAGAGGGCAGATAATTACTTACCCTCTTAGCGGGTGTTAAAGCCCGCAGCAGGGTTGTTTTAAGAGACAAGAATTTAAGTGAAAACCTGATCCAGAGGCTCAATTGGAGCTTTGATCAGGGCTCGCAGGACCAGCGTTAAATCCCACTGTGGAGCAAGTGGACGTGAAGCAGGCCTGCGTCTCAGAACATCTTTAGAAAAACGCTTCATCAGCGGGTGATTAAAAGCTGTTCTGTCTCCGAAACCTTCGTGGCAGGAAAAGATGACTGCAACGTACGTTAAAGCGTACTGAATGCCAACTCCCTATCCATCAGCTGTTGTAGAAAAAACAACACGCCGCCTAAAAGGCATGAGGTGGCCTCTAAACCTTCTCTGTACACCAGCGCTGAAAGGCCGTCCCCTTTGATGTGTACAGAACTGTGGTAGATGCAGCACGTGAATCTTGAATG
>NW_023628860.1:0-991 GCF_014905685.2 Nematolebias whitei | reverse complement strand
GAACATCTTTAGAAAAACGCTTCATCAGCGGGTGATTAAAAGCTGTTCTGTCTCCGAAACCTTCGTGGCAGGAAAAGATGACTGCAACGTACGTTAAAGCGTACTGAATGCCAACTCCCTATCCATCAGCTGTTGTAGAAAAAACAACACGCCGCCTAAAAGGCATGAGGTGGCCTCTAAACCTTCTCTGTACACCAGCGCTGAAAGGCCGTCCCCTTTGATGTGTACAGAACTGTGGTAGATGCAGCACGTGAATCTTGAATTGTGCACACTATCCCCTGAGGGAGACCCATCCTCTAAGTGGGACCGCTCAGCGGTCAGACCCACAGGTGCTGACCTATTTCTGGGTAACTCTTGGTCGCTCCTCCTGCCTGAAGGAGAGCGTCCTCCCTCCACGGCAGTTCCACGGCAACCCGACAACAGACGGTGTAGGCCTGGGAACCATGGTGCGTTCACACGCCGGGAGCCACCAGGAGAGCTGTCAATCCCTCCTCCTGAACTCGGTTCAGGAACCGTAAAAAACAGAGGAGGTGGGGGAAAAAACGCGTACAAAAGCGTTTTGGGCCACGGGCTGTGAACAAATGCGTCCCCCCCCCGAGCGATGGCTCGTCTCGCGGGCTCAGGGGAAAACCATAGTTGACACTGAGCGTTCTCTCGTGTCGCAAACAGGTCCACAGCTGCTTTGCCAACTTCTGCTACGTCTGAAAAACATCAGATCTGGATGAAGGGTCTGATCCACGTGACGTGGGCCGCCCCTGGACGTCACATCTGCCCCTCTGTTCAGAACACCGGATATGTAAACCGCTCTAATAGAGAGCAGGTTTTGATGAGCCCAACACAGTAGCTTTCGTGCAATGTGTAACATCTGGGCTGCACGCACACCCCTTTGATGGTTATGTATGCAGCAGTCATCATGTTGTCTGTGTGAATCAACACGTGTTGATTCTGTAGCACGGGAGCAAAGTGTTGAATCATATTCAGTACTGTGCGA
>NW_023628859.1:0-2086 GCF_014905685.2 Nematolebias whitei | reverse complement strand
TGATTCGCTGGAGGGACGAGAGACGTGTCTGTCGTCACTTCCTCTGACGTGTCAGGTCGTAAAACTCACCCCCGTTGCTGTTCTGTCATTGGTAGATTCAGTCACGTGACCCGGAAATGAAGCTCGTCTTCATAGGGAATTTCAATCTACTGTTTAAAGTTGAAAAACACTTTAAAGTTGGATTCTGATCCGCTGCTCCGTTTCTTTGAAGCCTAATCGCTGAAACTTTGCCACATTTGAGTTTTAAATCCGTCATTAAATGGTGTTTTTGGACCACGCTAGCCGATGCTAATTTTAAGCTAACAGCTAACGACCGGATGTCACCAGATGCCACAGGAAGTCATCGCGACTTCTACTGGTCATCACTAACAGTGTCTGGGTTAAAATAAAATAAGGTTATACTGCCACCTCCTGTAGAAACTTGAAATCACAGTTTCACTTCGTTTTTAGGATATTTTGGGTGAAATTATACGTGTTTATTTCTGTCAGACGCATTTTTGAGTTAATAAACGTTCTTCAAGCTGAATTATTACTGTTATCTTGCATTTAAAAAGTGATGAAGGTATTTATGCCAGAAGGGCATTTACCAAAACATTTTTCATTCACTGGTACTTCCTCTGATGAAGGGGCAAAATAAAAAATTAGAAACTTTTTAAAGATACGGTCCAGATATTCACAGAGTTGATAAAGTTTACTCATTTGCTGAAAAGATAATACACGTTTAATTGCTAGATCACTAAATAAGCATAAATATATCAGAAAAAGGAAACTTTTCTGATTTATTTTTACCACCTAAAACAATACATCTTCTTATTTAATTTGTAAATAGAAGATAATGGCAGGAGAAGACGTAAACGTTGACCTTTTAAGCTCCCAAGATGTCATCCAGGGAGCCTTATGTATTTTAACAAATCCCATTATTGGTGCACCGTTAGAAGACTTTGATGAAGCTCAAAGAGCTGAAGAACTGAAAAGTTTAGCAAAAGGAGCTACGGTTAGTGAGAATAAAAAACTGAGCCATGAACGGTTAGCAAAAATTTCTCTGCTTCTCAAAGACGAATTGGATCATCAGGTTGCACGATATGTCGTGCTGTCTAGAGCATATGCAACTGAAAAGGAGAGGTTTGACAAATTGATGGAACAATCTAAACTTGATGAGGAGACACGTGCAGTTGAGGTGCAAGGTGAGAGGGAGCTCTCACATAATCAGCTGTCATTGCAAGCTCAATCATATGAGGAGGTCATTAAAGATAAAGAGCTTCGGTACCAAGCTGTGTGTTCAGACAACGATGTGCTACAACAAGGGTTGCAGCTCGCATCTAAGGAGCTGGACGAATGCAGACTGGAAAAAGCGGCATTACTCCAACAATGTGTGCGTTTACAAAGTGAATGTCAAACATCACAGGAACGCTTGAAAGCTTGTGAGGAGAAACTAGCCGCAGCAACAAATAAAAGTTCTGACGTGGGGCGAGTTTGTCTGGAACTCAAAGAAGATCAAGGTCAGAGTCCAGGCCACCCGCCATCACCACTGAAAGATTTTGGTGCACCTTCTGCTCTTAATCCCATTCTGCCACCTCCACATGTGTGTAGAGAAACACCTCCACCCTCATCTCGGGTGATAGGGACAGACCTGCACCAATTTGCACTACCAACCATGCAAGAGAGACCGTTGATACTTCCTCCTTCAATAGATGATTTGCAAAAAATCTCAAAATATGTACAACGCTTTGTACCGGGACCAATGGGTTCAACTGGAACAAAAGCGTACCTGAAAGACCTTGAATTCAGACTGAGTGGTTATCCTAATGCTACGGTTGAGGATAAAATCAGTCTGATAAGGCTCACTTCGGACAGAGAGGTGTTCACCTTCATCGAGCGTCTACCTGATGCAACGAGAAGGGATTACAACCTTCTGTGTGAAGCTTTAATCAGAGAGTACGACCCCTGCACGGGACCTGCTGGTTTCCCGGCTGCTGACAAGGTCACGCAGGGCAAGCATGAACATCCAAAAGTTTATTACAAAAGAATCTTCCAAGCTTATTTTGGTAACAGAAATGAAACCGGAATGGAGGAGGAAGAAGGTTTT
>NW_023628858.1:0-2087 GCF_014905685.2 Nematolebias whitei | reverse complement strand
AATGTCCAGAGGACCAGATTGAACTTTTTTGGATTTTTCTACCTGGATTATTGAGCATGCATCAAGCTATTGTTACATTCAACTTTTAGCTATCCTTTTGCCACTTTTAAAAGCATTTTGATACTTTAGCTACCATTTTGCTTTTGTATTAGCCTTTTGTCCGCATTCTGCTTGTTTTAGCTTTAACATCTGTTTCAGCTTCTTCGGCAAATTATAGCAAACTACAGGTCTCTCTTGTAAATGAGTCCTCGAGGCTCAATGAGATTAACCTGTGTAAATAAAGGTTGAATGAATGAAACGTTTTTGAAGTCCTCTGGATTAACACCATATTTCCCCAGAGTATGTAGTTTCTCTAATTCCTCTGTATATTTTACTGATTCCAGTGTGCATGTGTAAAGTCAGGCACACCAAACAGATTCGTGGCTACTTCTGGTTTTCAAGGCCGGCTTCTAACTCTACTGTTTGGGTTCTTTACATCTGCTATTTTTACTTTTGTATACAAACGTATTTATAAATTAGTCCTGTTAGTGTTTTACATTGTGAAATGTTTTCAATGTGTAATGTTGCCAATATTTGGAATGACTGCAGAGCACAGCTGAAACACTGTTTAAGTGTGGATCCACATCAACTTTTGATTAAAAATATATATATTAAAAAAATATGCAAATATGAAGAGTCAAACTAAAAATAATTTTTTTAAAGTTTGAATTGTTTTAATTTAATTTAATTTATTTACATTTGCTGCATTTTTTCTTATATTAAATCCAGCCTTGGTAGCTGACTGTCACAGTTGATATAAGGTTGGACCCAAATGCTGACAGACACAAGCAGCTCAAGTAAAATAATTAATTAAAAAAATAGTCTAGCAGAGGACACTGAGGAAGCTCAAACACAAGAAACACAGAAACTTTAAAAAAAAAATGACATAAAAAGACACAGAACATGACAGAAGCCCTAGTTTTACTACCAATTTATATTATTATGCATGAAAAATTATCTTCATCTATTTTTCTGTGTCAAATAAAAAAAATAGAACAAACTGTATCTCAGTAAGAAACTGCTAATAATGAAGAGGCAAGAAACTAATTAGATCAGGGTGTGACACCAGGAGTTTATAATAATGAACCTCTTCACAATATTCTAATTTTCTGAGACATTGAATTTTGTTTTTTCATTATTTGTATGCCATAATCATCACAATTACAAAAATAAAGAAATATTTCTCTTTGTAATGAATCTTTACATTCTGAAATGGTTGACAAACAATAGAGCATTTTCACAATATTCTATTTTTTTAGATGTGCCTGTAGAAGGAACCTACGACTGCCAAAGACTCATATTTCTTAGTGTTTGTCACGGGTTCTTCAAGCGGTGGGCCTAGGCACCATAAGCAGCTTCATCATGACTCTAAAAAAATGAAAAAAAAAATCATGGAGGGCATGCCAGAGTGTGATGGTTGTGATTTTATTTACACACCTTCCCCAAAAACAAAAATGCAGAGTGGGGTTGGGGGGGGAGTATATATTTACAACTCTCTTTCTTCAGAGTATTTTCTTAATATTCCATATCAGTGTTACAGTGTTATCAGAGGTGTGTGTGTGTGTAGGGCGATTCGGCTCTAGCTGTCATACAGAGGGAGGGCACGTAGTAAGATAAGTGTTCCATTACTAACAATACAGCAAATTTTTTAACAATGTTAAAGTTGCAAAAAGTGGTGATCAAAAAATTAAATAAAAAACTTTTACCATCTTGAAAATTCTCTCCAAGAAGTTAGTTAATTTGAACGATGAGTTGTCACCAATATTTAATGTAAAAAGATGCAGTGTCAAAATGTTCATGTATGGCAGATTCTGCAAATATGTTGTTGTTGTTGTTAGAAAAAATAGATACGCAAATAGACAAACTTAATGCACTAATACTCATTAAACTAAAGAATAAAATGTTTGTTGCAACATAAAAAACGTGATTTTATTCTTTACGAGGTCGTGTTCACCCCTGCATGTTGAGGTGAGATAGATAGATATATAGATATATAGATATATAGATAGATAGATAGATAGATAGATAGATAGATAGATAGATAGATA
>NW_023628857.1:0-2087 GCF_014905685.2 Nematolebias whitei | reverse complement strand
AGGAATTACCAGTGAATAAAAATGTGTTGGTAAATGCCTTTCTGCATAAATACCTTTCACTTTTTAAATGTAAGACAACAGTAAAAATTCAGCTTGAAAAACATTTATTAACTCATCAAATGCGTCTAAGCACGTCTAATTTCATCAAAATAACCTAAAACTAAGTGAAACTGTGATATCAAGTTTCTCAGGAGGGGGCAGTGTTTAGCTTTCTACCAGCAGGAGTCTATGACGACTTCCTATGACGTTCTGTTGACATCCTGTTGTTAGCCGCTTAGCTTAAAGTTAGCTTCGGCTAAACTTGGTTAAAATCAACATTTCTGAACGGTTTCAAAGCTTAAACTTGGCGTTGTTTCAACAAGCACGACTTCTTTGCAAGAACATGAGTTTTCAGGGACATGTGGCAGCTTTATTTAGTGATTTTAAGCACAGCAAAGGGCTTCGGTTGCAACCAAGCTTTACCATCTGACTTCAGAGGAAGTGACGTGACACGTCACTCATCCGGTCGTTAGCTGTTAGCTTAAAATTAGTATCGCTAGCGTTGTTCAAAAACATAATTTAATGACGGATTTTAAACTCAAACTTGGCAAAATTCCAGCGATTAGAGCTTCAAAGACACGGAGCAATGTATCAGAATCAACTTTAAAGCGTTTTTCAACTTTTAAAAAGCAGATTTTAAGCACAGAGAAGGTTCGGTGCAACCGAACTTATTTCCGGGTCATGTGACTGAATCCACCAATGACAGAGCAGCACGGGGGTGGGCTTTACGACCTGACACATCTGTCAGCCAATCAAAACGTTACACACGGTCATTTTCAACCAATCACAGAACGTTTTTCCCACTAGCATGTTCGCCTTAGCCTGAAAAAGTCCGTCAACTTTTCGTCTTTTAAACTGTCAAAATGCACCAGTTTCTGCTAAAAATGCAACGAATCAAGCTCTGAGCTCCACGGAGTCGGCGCCCCGGCATTAAAAACGTCTTTCCAACCATTTAAAACAACCCGGTCGAACTTTTCAGAAACCGAACCGGACCAGAACAGCGTCTGGAACACAGTTTAAACAGAATAAAGCGTTTCCACAGCTCAGCAAACTCGTCACACACCACAGACGTACAATTTCAGCTTTCAAACAGACACGTTGACTCACAATTTTCAGCTTTCAAAGCACCAGTAGCTGCTAACATTTCTGTTTCAGCTCAACACGCTGTGTTTACTCCAAGCGTCCCAGCTGCGCTGCGTTCCATCACAGCAAACCCTGCACTTTTTCATAGCATAATCTGCAATTTTTTATGCCAACATGATATCAACTTTACACGCATACACAGTCCATTTATGAACGTATACGGGCCACCAGTATGTAGATGAACATATGCATGATATATTCATAAATTAAACGGGTTCTTTCATTTTTCTGGACTGTATATAACGTGCATTGAATTTAATAAAATGTATCGTGAGACGTTATTTATCTTTGACCCATCAAAATGAATGTGGTCATTTATTTACAGAATCAAAGTTTAACATCAAACATTTACATCAATTTGGCACATTGAAAAATAACAACATGGCTAAATTTAGCAAGCTATACAAGTGATTGATTATCCACACGGCGGTGGATGAGCACTTTACACAAACATTTCTAAAATTATCTGGAATGATTTCTACTTGATAGAAGAATTTAAAGAGGAAAGATGAAGTTTAGTGGGAGAAAAGATAGGTGAGGGGGTTTGTTTATGTCAACCAGAAACAGCACTTTCCAGGTTTCTCAGCTTTTTTCCCGGTACACTTAGGTGGCAGAATTCAACTCTTTTACCTGGAGATGTCCCCAGTGGTACGAAAGTCCATTCAATGCACCCTTTCAGCGTCTCCGTAGGAACAGCTGTGAATCGTCCGAAGTAGTGACGGTATTCCGTTCGACACAAATTCACCTCAGCAAGTGGACTTCACATGAGTGGAGTCCGTCAGAGTTCCACCCAGATGTGGAAGAAAGTTATAATCCCATAAGACTCGGAAGAGCTCTGTGGTCATGTCAGGACCTTCTTGTTTCCCAGCACGGGAGCTCGACCGCAACCTCGGCTCGACTCAACT
>NW_023628856.1:0-2087 GCF_014905685.2 Nematolebias whitei | reverse complement strand
AGTGGGGTTTAACCTTTATACCAGGAAACACCTCTATGGGCGTCTTATCATGAGAACATACCTCAAACACATTCACAGCACACTGTTGCAGGTTTGGTGGAGGAGACCTGTTCAGATCTGTTCCAGCCACTTTTGGTGAGGGTGGATTACAAGCAGGAGGTCTGTAAAAGATTTTTGGAGGTTTTGGTGGATTATCCCGACACTGTTCAAGGTCTTTTCTGGATTCCAGACCACCTCGCCCCTCGTCATAACTTTTATTTGTTGCTGCTCTTAGTTTTTCCTCACATGTTTTTAAACGTTCCTGGGTCGTTTGGTATTCACCTTTTTAATGCATGAATTTTTCCAGCCATACTTCTTTTTCCACTCTGCTTTTGTGCAGATCTTTTTTAAGCACATCTATTTCACCTTTGCAGCGGGAAACTTGTGACATTTTCTCGTCGTGATCCCGTCTTAATGCAAAGTATTCACTGGACAACAGCTCTTTAGCATCCCTGGCTTCAGAAAGTGATGCATTAAGTAACTGTATTTTGCTATTCAGCGAATCAATTTCTGCATTTGCATTTTGCTGCTCTTGAAACATCTGTTCATAATGTTTTGTCAAGAGGACCTCGTTTTTGCTCTCAAATTGAAGGATGTGTTCTTCAATTTTCTGAACCACCTCTTTTTCACTGTCTAACCTTATTGCAAGGTAATCAGCTTTCTCAACAACTGCATAGAATGATTCTTTCAGCAAAATTGCAATTTTAGCCAGCTTTTCATAGTTTGACATTGAAATTTTTGTAGAGGTAACACTCTCTGCAACCTCCATCAGATTGTCCACTAACTCTTTTGGGTTCATGCTGTCCGCCTGTTCCTGTCTATATAGATATAAGGGTGTTGTCAGCAGCTTCAACGCATATTCTAAACAGCCCTGCATCCCGTAAGGATCAAAGTCTTTTCCTACCACACCTGTCATGTTTTTCAACTGTGTAGCACTTTATCTGTTAAAAACAGTTGCAAGCTTCAGATATTTTACAGGTAAATATTTGTATTCAAGTTGTCATTGAGTTTTCACACTATTTTAGCTTTGGGTTTACACAAAGGTACTGTTATAAGTCAACTTATTCAAATGTGGGCACCTATAGGTTTTACCCCAATTCATGAATATTCTTAAGTAAATGCTCTCTGGCAGTGTTACTTTTTTATGTGCTTATTTCTTAACAGATACTAGATTACCAAGCTCTTTTTTAGTGTATTTCACTCTAAAGCACTGAATTTTTAATAAACCTGCAATTTTTCTAAAAAGTCTCACAGCAAATCAGTTTAAAGACACTTTTTAAACCGTTCTGTTCCAGAAATTTGCTATTTAACAGTTACTCATAGGACCAAGTGGTGAAAAGAAAAAAAAATTGATGATGTGTCAGGATTAATCAGTCTTTCTTCAGAAAAACTGTTATTACTCCTGTCCTCCTGTCAGTAACTTCTATTTAAAATTAAATAGGAAGATGTATTTGTTTAGGTGGTAAATAAAATCAGAAAAGTCTCTTTTTCCTGATATATTTACTCTTATTTAGTGATTTAGCAATTAAACGTGCATTATCTTTTAGCAAATGAGTAAACTTTTCAACTCTGTGAATATTTGAACTGTATCTTTTAAAAAATTTCTAATTTTTCATTTTGTACCTCCTTGTTTGAGGAATTCAGTGAATGAAAATGTCCTGGTAAATGCCTTTCTCGCATAAATACCTGAATTACTTTTTAAATGCAAGATAACAGTGATTATTCAGCTTTGAGGAACGTTTATTAACTCAAAAATGCCTTACAGAAAAAAAAAACGTTTAATTTCACTAAAATACCTAAAACTGAAGTGAAACTGTGATCTCAAGTTTCTCCAGGAGGGGGCAGTATTTAGCTTTCTACCAGCAGGAGTCTATGACGACTTCCTGTGACGTTCGGTTGACATCCTGTTGTTAGCCGCTTAGCTTAAAGTTAGCTTCGGCTAAACTCGGTTAAAATCAACATTTCTGAACGGATTGAAGCGTAAACGTGGCGTTCTTTCACCAAGCACGACTTTTTTGCATGAAACATGAGTTTTAGGGACATATGGC
>NW_023628855.1:0-2087 GCF_014905685.2 Nematolebias whitei | reverse complement strand
TAAAATAAGCTACTACTTACTACTTGTACTGGACCACTTCCTACTTAGTGGTTTTTCACTTATTGTGGGGCTTCAGGGTACGGATCTCCCGCAATAAACGAGGGACAACTGGTTTTTTTTTTTTTTAAAAGAACAATTGTCAGAAATTGTGGTCAATCAGAACCCATGACATGGTTAAATACCATTCTTTATAGTTACATATGTCCTAAAATGACTGTGTGGGGAAAATGGCATAAAATAACTATTAGTTGAATGTGAAACTTGAGAATTAGAATCAAATCTGGAGCAAACGGAAACAAAACCAAAAGTAAACTCTAAAAGTCTGGTAATAAAAGCCTTTTAAGCAGCTCAAAGGATTTCTCATCTTAAATAAAACATAAAGTTCTATAATAAAGCAGTAAAAATACTTTGATAATGTCCTTCTCTCTGTGAGCTACTTTTGCAAAAACAAAAAAATCTGTAAGTTTGCACAAGGAGTCACATCATATGTGGTCAACAATCACCTTATGCCAGACCAAGTGCTATAACATAAAAGTATGAGCAAAGAATGAAATATCCACAGATTCAGGTGCATTATGTGATCTAGAGAGATGATCATTACACTGTTGTGTTTAAGAACTTACCAAATTACTATTATGGCTTCAAATTTCCCATAATTGGACTTTAGGGTGTTTAAACTACATTGTATAAGTTGTTAAACATTCAATCAAGGAACAATCAGTTCATCCATAAACTTGAAATTAAAAACAAACTTCCATCTCGTGAGAACAAATCCCGTCTTTTGATTTGTCATTCACGTCATGGCTCACCATAAAGATTACACTCAAAATAAACTTGTTTTTTAACACACCACACTGGAAAGTGTTGCTAATATCTCTTCTGGGTATAAATGGTGTTTTCCATCACACAGGGGCACTTTAGCTTGAAGAACACAGTAGGAGCTTTTACAGCACTTGAACTTAAACAGCTCTAAGTTTACAACGGCATGACTGGTAGAACGTGTCCATCTCATTCTGAAACCAACAGGATTGTCGACTCATTCCAGTTCATGTCAACCAAGGAACCAAGGAAACAGCCAAACACATTTCCACAGAGCAGTCAATGACAACAATGCACAGCAGATTAGCAAACACTCCAACATCCTATACTAGCACACTCACACCACCCCATGCATGCCACTTTAAGTGGGATAAGCTACATGCTAAATATCCTTTAATCCCACAATCTGCAGAGCAGACATACTTGTTTTCAGAATTTACACAGTTAGCAAGCTTGCCATCCATCCATCCATCTACTGTCTTTACCAGCTTCTTCATTTTTGGGTTGTGGGAATCACTGGTGCCCATGTTCAGCACTCACAGTCTAAGAGGCAGGGTACATCCTGGACAGGTAGCTAGCCCATCAAGGGCCAAAACCATTCAAACCTACCAGTAAGTCTAACATGCATGTTTTTGGTCTGTGGGAGGAAATCGGTGTACCCAGAGAAAACCCTAGCGTGCAAAGAGAGAACATACAAACTCCACTCAGAAAGGTCCCCAGTGACCTTCTTGCAGTAGATCTACCAACTGTGCCACCATGCCGCCCAAAAGTAAAACTACATAATATAAATTAGAAAGAAGCAGAATGATTGCTAAAAATGGATGAAAAAATACACAATTGGCATGTTAAAAAAAAAAGCCCAACAATAACTAAACACAAAAAGGTGCACAACACTAAAACCTAAGATGTTCAAAACACTAGCTAAAAGGTGAAAGATACAAAATGCTAGCTAAAAGCCAAAAGTAGCTAAACAATTGCTAAAAGCTGCAAAAGACAAGCTAAAAGCTGCTAAATGATAGCTAAAGGCTAAAGAAGCAAAAGGGTAGCTAACAACAGCAAAAGGCTAGCTAAAAGGTAAAAATAGCAAAAGGCTAGCTAAAAGCATCAAAAAAGCTAGCTCAAAGCTCAAAGTAGAAAAAGACTAGCTAAAAGTAGCAGAATGAAAGCTATAAGCCAAAAGAAGCTAAAAATGGTAGCTACAAGCTAAAAGCAGAACGGTAGTTAAAAATGAAAAAAGTTGCAAAAAATGTATCAATACAAAAATAGAG
>NW_023628854.1:1049-2088 GCF_014905685.2 Nematolebias whitei | reverse complement strand
AGTAATGGTAATAGCAGTAGTAATAGTAGCAGCTGGAGTAATGGTAGTAGCAGTAGTAATGGTAATAGCAGTAGTAATGGTAATAGCAGTAGTAATGGTAATAGCAATAGTAATGGTAGTAGCAGCAGTAATGGTAATAGCAGTAGTAATAGTAATAGCAGTAGTAATGGCAGTAGCAGTAGTAATGGTAATAGCAGTAGTAATAGTAGTAGCAGGAGTAAAAGTAGTAGCAGGAGTAATAGTAGTAGCTGGAGTAATAGTAGTAGTAGTAGTAGTAGTAGTAATAGTAATAGTAGTAGTAGTAACTGGAGTAATAGTAGTAACTGGAGTAATAGTAGAGCTGGAGTAATAGTAGTAGCAGTAGTAATAGTAGTAGCATTAGTAATGGTAGTGGTAATGGCAGTAGCAGTAGTAATGGCAGTAGCAGTAGTAATAGTAGTAGCTGGAGTAATAGTAGTAGCAGTAGTAATGGTAGTAGCAGTAGTAATGGTAGTAGCTGGAGTAATGGTAGTAGCAGTAGTAATAGTAGTAGCAGTAGTAATAGTAGTAGCTGGAGTAACAGTAGTAGCAGTAGTAATAGTAGTAGCAGTAGTAATGGTAGTAGCTGGAGTAATGGTAGTAGCAGTAGTAATGGTAACAGCAGTAGTATTAGTAGTAGCAGTAGTAATAGTAGTAGCTGTAGTAATAGTAGTAGCTGGAGTAATGGTAGTAGCAGCAGTAATGGTAATAGCAATAGTAATGGTAGTAGCAGTAGTAATGGTAATAGCAGTAGTAATAGTAATAGCAGTAGTAATGGCAGTAGCAGTAGTAATGGTAATAGCAGTAGTAATAGTAGTAGCAGGAGTAATGGTAGTAGCAGTAGTAATGGTAATAGCAGTAGTAATGGTAATAGCAGTAGTAATGGTAGTAGCAGTAGTAATGGTAATAGCAGTAGTAATGGTAATAGCAGTAGTAATAGTAGTAGCAGTAGTAATGGTAATAGCAGTAGTAATGGTAATAGCAGTAGTAATGGTAATAGCAGTAGTAATGGTAATAGCTG
>NW_023628854.1:0-1039 GCF_014905685.2 Nematolebias whitei | reverse complement strand
AGTAATGGTAATAGCAGTAGTAATAGTAGCAGCTGGAGTAATGGTAGTAGCAGTAGTAATGGTAATAGCAGTAGTAATGGTAATAGCAGTAGTAATGGTAATAGCAATAGTAATGGTAGTAGCAGCAGTAATGGTAATAGCAGTAGTAATAGTAATAGCAGTAGTAATGGCAGTAGCAGTAGTAATGGTAATAGCAGTAGTAATAGTAGTAGCAGGAGTAAAAGTAGTAGCAGGAGTAATAGTAGTAGCTGGAGTAATAGTAGTAGTAGTAGTAGTAGTAGTAATAGTAATAGTAGTAGTAGTAACTGGAGTAATAGTAGTAACTGGAGTAATAGTAGAGCTGGAGTAATAGTAGTAGCAGTAGTAATAGTAGTAGCATTAGTAATGGTAGTGGTAATGGCAGTAGCAGTAGTAATGGCAGTAGCAGTAGTAATAGTAGTAGCTGGAGTAATAGTAGTAGCAGTAGTAATGGTAGTAGCAGTAGTAATGGTAGTAGCTGGAGTAATGGTAGTAGCAGTAGTAATAGTAGTAGCAGTAGTAATAGTAGTAGCTGGAGTAACAGTAGTAGCAGTAGTAATAGTAGTAGCAGTAGTAATGGTAGTAGCTGGAGTAATGGTAGTAGCAGTAGTAATGGTAACAGCAGTAGTATTAGTAGTAGCAGTAGTAATAGTAGTAGCTGTAGTAATAGTAGTAGCTGGAGTAATGGTAGTAGCAGCAGTAATGGTAATAGCAATAGTAATGGTAGTAGCAGTAGTAATGGTAATAGCAGTAGTAATAGTAATAGCAGTAGTAATGGCAGTAGCAGTAGTAATGGTAATAGCAGTAGTAATAGTAGTAGCAGGAGTAATGGTAGTAGCAGTAGTAATGGTAATAGCAGTAGTAATGGTAATAGCAGTAGTAATGGTAGTAGCAGTAGTAATGGTAATAGCAGTAGTAATGGTAATAGCAGTAGTAATAGTAGTAGCAGTAGTAATGGTAATAGCAGTAGTAATGGTAATAGCAGTAGTAATGGTAATAGCAGTAGTAATGGTAATAGCTG
>NW_023628853.1:1361-2088 GCF_014905685.2 Nematolebias whitei | reverse complement strand
AACAACAAGAGCACAAAAAGCAGAGTGGGGAACACAAACAGAAACAGCAAATGGTACCATCCTTACAGTACCCCCCCTCAAGGACGCCTCCAGGCGTCCCCAAAAAGCCCCCTCCCGAAGGATTAGGGTGGGTGGAGGGCGGCACTGCAAGGGTGGAGGGCCAGAGGAAACACAAGGAAGAACACAAGGACCTGAAAGAACTAAGGCAAGACACAAGCAGGAAAAACACAAAAGATTTGAACGGTCGAGAGATCGTCCCTGGAGTCATCGTTCAGGAGGGCAGCCGGGAGGCCGTCCATCACGGGACCCACGTTCAGGGGGGCGGCCGGGAGGCCGTCCATCACGGGACCCATGTTCAGGGGGGCGGCCGGGAGGCCGTCCAACACGTAGGACCTTGGAGGCCGCAGCAGGCGGCGTGGACGACTTGGAGGCCGCGGCAGGCGGCGTAGACGACTTGGAGGCCGCGGCAGGCGGCGTAGACGACTTGGAGGCCGCGGCAGGCGGCGTAGACGGCGAGGAGGCCGCGGCAGGCGGCGTAGACGGCGAGGAGGCCGCGGCAGGCGGCGTAGACGGCGAGGAGGCCGCGGCAGGCGGCGTAGACGGCGAGGAGGCCGCGGCTGGCGGCGTAGACGGCGAGGAGGCCGCGGCTGGCGGCGTAGACGGCGAGGAGGCCGCGTCTGGCGGCGTAGACAGCGAGGAGGCCGCGTCTGGCGGCGTAGACGGCGAG
>NW_023628853.1:0-1261 GCF_014905685.2 Nematolebias whitei | reverse complement strand
GTCTGGCGGCAAAGAGGCCTTGGGAGCCGCGTCTGGCGGCGAAGAGACCCCGGAGACCACAGCTGGCGGCGAAGAGGGCTTGGAGACCACAGCTGGCGGCGAAGAGACCCTGGAGACCACAGCTGGCGGCGAAGAGGGCTTGGAGTCCACAGCTGGCGGCGAAGAGGACTTGGGGCTCTGGAGCACTGCAGCGTGCGACGACCATGGAGGCGACCCCTCTGGAGATGCGGAGAGCGCCGACCCCTCTGGAGATGCTGAGAGCGCCGACCCCTCTGGAGATGCTGAGAGCGCCGACCCCTCTGGAGATGCTGAGAGCGCCGACCCCTCTGGAGATGCTGAGAGCGCCGACCCCTCTGGAGACTTGGAGAGCGCCGACCCCTCTGGAGACTTGGAGAGCGCCGACCCCTCTGGAGACTTGGAGAGCGCCGACCCCTCTGGAGACTTGGGACCCACTGGAGGCTTGGCTGCAGCTGGAGGAATGGGGACCAGAGACAGGACTGCAGCTGGGGAGCCAGGGATCGGGGCTGCAGCTGCAGGAGATGGGGTCCGGGCTGCTACAGCAGGCGGCGAGTCCGGCGAGGGGTCTGCAGGCGGCGAGACCAGGAGAGCCGGAGCGGGCGGCGAGACCAGAAGAGCCGGAGCGGGAACCAGAGACAAAGCTGCAGCTGGAGAACCAGAGACCAGAGACGGGGCTGCAGCAGCAGGCGATGGATCCAGAGCTGCAGCTGGAGAACCAGAGACCAGAGACGGGGCTGCAGCAGCAGGTGATGGATCCAGAGCTGCAGCTGGAGAACCAGAGACCAGAGACGGGGCTGCAGCAGCAGGTGATGGATCCAGAGCTGCAGCAGGTGGTGGAGGAGTCTGGGCTGTAGCAGGTGGTGGAGGAGCCATGAACCCCTCCCTTCGCAAAGCTCTCCCCTTCTTGCGCTGGGTTCGGGGAGGACCAGCAGTTTGCCCCCCTCTCTCCGATGATTGCTTGGCCCCACCAGGTGGAGAGCGAGGAGGAGGTGGGCAGCGGGGTGCAGCGGCGCGGTGAGGCGGAGAGGGACGGAGAGGCTGTGAGGACCCAGGTTTAATGGCCAGGCGGATCCCCCAAAATGGATTCCTCCTCTCCTCCCTTTCTCTGTCTTTCTGGGCAGTCTTCTCTGCCTCACGGGCCAAAAACTCGAACAGAGTAATCATCCTCCCGCTGGGTTCAGTTGGTCCGGTCATTCTGTCACAATCCTCACAGTTGGAACCCATTTGCAGGGAGGCGAGCGAG
>NW_023628852.1:0-2088 GCF_014905685.2 Nematolebias whitei | reverse complement strand
ATGCCAAATATCACCATCCAACGTTGCAACGTTTTAAATCCAGCTACACTCTTACCTTCACCTATCGAAGGCACACCACATGACTGTTTAGCTGAACTTGAAGTGCTTTGCACACCTAGACCTGACTTACAACAAGAACCTCTTGAACACCCAGACTGGGAACTCTTTGTCGATGGCTCATCTTCACGTGATCCTAACACTGGCTTTATTCACAGCGGTTATGCAGTTGTAACTTCCTCTTCCACCGTTGAGGCTCGTTCATTGCCTCCTTGTTCAGCTCAGGCCTGTGAACTCATAGCCTTGACCAGAGCTTGCCCACTCTCTGAAAACAAATCTGTCAACATCTTCACTGACTCTCGCTATGCTTTTGGTGTTGTATATGATTTTGGAGCTTTGTGGAAACACCGTCACTTCCTTCGTTCAGATGGACAGCCCACCTTGAACCACAAACTTGTTGCTAACCTTCTAGAAGCAATCACACTTCCCAAACACATTGCTGTAATAAAATGTGCAGCCCATGCCCGAAACACTGACTATGTCTCTAGGGGCAACGCAGCTGCTGACATCGCAGCTGTCTGCTGCTACCACACCTCCTGAAAGGATCCACCCACTTCCTCTTATGGTCTGCTCATCATCTCAGACCACAGCCTCACCTGACTCATTCACCATCACAGACATGCAAAAACTCTCAACACCCTCTGAGCGAGCAGAATGGAAACGCCTTGGAAGCACGTTCACTGATGGTATCTGGCTAGGTCCAAACAACAACCCCTGCCTACCCCGACATTTCTTTCATTCCTTTGCTGTTTTAACACATGGTGGTGACCATGTGTCTAAGGGGGGAATGTTAAGAGAAATGGACACACACTGGTTTACTGTGAAATTTTTGAAAGTTGCTGAACAGTACTGTGACTCATGTCTGATATGTGCCACTCACAATATTTCAAAAACTATAAAAACCACAGCACCAGGTGCACACAAGACAGTGACTGCTCCTTTTCAATATCTAATGATTGATTTCATTGAGTTAACGCCTGTTTTAAACAAAAAATACTGCTTGGTTGTTGTCGATATGTTTTCCAAATGGGTTGAAGTTTTCCCCACAAAACATGCGACAGCAAACACAGTAGCAAAGATTTTACTGACTGAGATCATTCCACGGGGAATGATCTCCGTCAGTAAAATTTTCTGGGGGATTCCCCATGGGAATCCCCCAGAAAATTTCAAGTGATAATGGGTCCCACTTCGCAAATGAGATCATGAATGAAGTATCCACGACCCTACATTTTGACCTAACAAAACACTGTGCCTACCACCCACAGAGCGGGGGCGCTGTTGAACGAGAAAATGGTACTTTGAAAAATAAACTGGCCAAATTTTGTGAAGACACAAAACAGAACTGGGTCACATGCTTGTCTATTGCTGTTATGTTTATGCGGATGCGCAAACGAGCTAGGCTTAATCTTAGTCATTTTGAAATCCTTTTTGCAGCTCCTCCCAATCTGGGAGTTGGACCGACAACTGATCCCACCAGCGATCTCAAACACTGTGATCATAACATGATGAACTATTGCATTGAACTAACCAAACACTTAACATCCATCAGGTCTCAGGTGCAGGGAGGACTCCCTACACCAGCGCAAAAGCGATTGCATTGTATTTCTCCTGGAGACTTTGTTATGATTAAATGTTTCAGGAGAAGGCACTGGAACTCTCCCAGGTGGACTGGACCATTCCAGGTTTTGCTGACCACCCACACGGCTGTGAAGGTGGCTGAGAGAACTACTTGGGTCCATGCATCCCACTGTAAGCTGTTCAAAGGGATCACTCTACCATCAGAAGAAGACCAGACGAGGAGCAAAGGACAGGAAAGACCAGAGCAAATGCCCGAAGAGTCACTCAGCACCAACGGGTAGCTGAGGCAGCGGTCTGTTAGGCCATGACCAAACCTAACAGAGCCAGGACAGCACACTCACTGGCGTCAAAACTAGGTGAGGCAGCGTCCCCATTGCCCCTCTTCGACCGGACGGAAACCAGGATACCGAGAACCAGCCCAGAGGAAAAGAAGCACCAGAGCTTAGAGCTGGG
>NW_023628851.1:0-2088 GCF_014905685.2 Nematolebias whitei | reverse complement strand
TTTCTTTCTGTGTCTTACCCTCTTGCTTGAGGGTGTCAATGATGGCCTTCTGGACAGCAGTCAGGTCGGCAGTCTTACCCATGATTGCGGTTTTGAGTAATGAACAAGGCTGGGAGTTTTTAAAAGCCTCAGGAATCTTTTGCAGGTGTTTAGAGTTACGTCGTTGATTCAGATGGTTAGGTTAATAGCTTGTTTAGAGAACCTTTTCATGATATGCTAATTTTTTGGGACAGGCATTTTGGGTTTTCATGAGCTGTATGCCATAATCATCAGTATTAAAACAATTAAAGACCGGAAATATTTCAGTTGTTGTGCAATGAATCTGAAATATATGAAAGTTTCATTTTTATCATTACATTATGGAAAATAATGGCCTTTATCACAATATGCAAATTTTTTGAGAAGGACCTGTATATGTCTGCGTTTTACCTACCTGCGTGCTGAAACCATGTGTCACGTTACATCCAATACTGAAACTTGACACCGAAAGAAGAGTCATGTTTCAATCCATACACGGACCAACGCAGTTCGGTCGGTGCCATAAAAGAACCTTGGTTCGGTATACAGCCCTAAACCTGATTTTCATGGAAACTACAGCGTTTGTGTGTAAACCTGCTCAATTTTTATTTATACCCACAATAAACATTGAAAAAAACCCATAAACGTTTCCAGAGGTTGTTCTTTTGTAAACGGGTCCTTATAGTAGGTAGATCACTGACTTGGTCATTTTAAAAGGAGCTTGCATGCTGAAAAAGCATGGGCACCCCTGGCCTAGATTGTTGAAAGGTTTCTCTATAACGTTGGTGCTCGTTGGTTGCTGGTGACGTTAAACATCTGTCTGACAAACAATATTTTTCCACCTGAACACTTCACATTAAGATCGTAGTGGTAGCAGCCTCAGTAAATTGAAGTGTGTGTTATAATTTGTTGTCGGATACTTTGATTAGGTGGTTGTGTTCAGGATTGTTTGTATGTTCCTCGGCAGGTACGCCAGCTTATACTTTTGTTGTGCTATTGAGGAGCAGGACAATGAGCTGATTACGCTGGAAGTAATACATCGCTTCGTCGAGCTCCTGGATAAATACTTTGGCAGTGTAAGTGTTGGAGCTATGTGCCATCTTTCTCCTAATCTGATGAAAATGTTTGTGGTTAAACCAAGCCTTGATGTGTTTCTTTGCAGGTGTGTGAGCTGGACATAATCTTTAACTTTGAAAAGGCCTACTTTATTTTAGACGAATTCCTGATGGGAGGAGAGATCCAGGACACATCAAAGAAGAGTGTTCTCAAGGCCATTGAACAAGCTGATCTACTGCAGGAGGTGCGTCTCAACATCTTCTTTTTTCAGCTGTTCCCTCTTCAGCGGTGGCCACTGCAACTTATCCTATATGAACTGACAACATAATCTCATCATTCTGACTTAAGCCTTGATTGTGAGACTCCAACATTATTCTGAGCTGTAAGACTTCATCTAAACATTAAGACTCTTATCTCAATATTATTTCCTCTAATCTCAAAGTTTACTCTAATTTCAACATGACTGATCTCAAGATTTTGTCTTCTCAACATTATGTACAAATTATTTAAAAATCGCAAAATGCAATTTTTTTAGATTCTCATATTTGAAGTGTACCACAATAAAATTACACACCTCCATTCTTTACAGGTGGTAAAACTTGTAAAATCGGCAGTGTATCAAATACTTATTTTCCCCACCGTGTGTGTGTGTGTGTATATTTATATATATATATATATATATATTTTTTTTTTTTCCTTTCGGCTGCTCCCTGCATTAGGGGTCGCCACAGCGAACTAAGTCGCACGAAAACTTGGCAGTTATTTTTACAGCAGATGCCCTTCCTGACACAACCACAAACCACCGAGCTACCACAGCCCTCTGTGTGGAGCAGAGAGCTGCTATCTAGGACACCCAGAGGAGGAGATGGTGGGGGTTAAGGGCCTTGCTCAAGGGCCCAGAGTAGGGCGAATGATGGTGGGGGCAGGTGTGGGTGTTTCACCTACCCCACCCAGATTTTGATGATGTCCGTACCGGGGCTTGAACTGGCGATCTTCCGATCACAGGCCCACCTT
>NW_023628850.1:0-2089 GCF_014905685.2 Nematolebias whitei | reverse complement strand
GGACGACTTGGAGGCCGACTCTGGCGGCGTGGACGACTTGGAGGCCGCGGCAGGCGGCGTGGACGACTTGGAGGCCGCGGCAGGCGGCGAAGAGACCCCGGAGTCCACGGCTGGTGGCGAAGAGACCCCGGAGTCCACGGCTGGCGGCGAAGAGACCCCGGAGTCCACGGCTGGCGGCGAAGAGACCCCGGAGACCACAGCTGGTGGCGATGAGACCCCGGAGACCACAGCTGGTGGCGAAGAGACCCCAGAGACCACAGCTGGTGGCGAAGAGACCCCAGAGACCACAGCTGGTGGCGAAGAGGGCCTGGAGTCCACAGCTGTTGGCGAAGAGGGCCTGGAGTCCACAGCTGTTGGCGAAGAGAGCTTGGAGTCCACAGCTGTTGGCGAAGAGAGCTTGGAGCCCACAGCTGTTGGCGAAGAGACCCCAGAGACCACAGCTGGCGATGAAGAGGACTTGGGGCTCTGGAGGACTGCAGCGTGCGACGACCATGGAGGCGACCCCTCTGGAGATGCTGAGAGCGCCGACCCCTCTGGAGACTTGGGACCCACTGGAGGCTTGAGAGCTGCAGCGGGCGGCGTGGAAGCCTGGAGGGCTGCAGCAGACGGCGTGGGAGCCTGGAGGGCTGCAGCAGACGGCGTGGGAGCCTGGAGGGCTGCAGCAGACGGCGTGGGAGCCCGGAGATCTGCAGGCGGCGAGTCCGGCGTGAGGTCTGCGGGCGGCGAGTCCGGCATGAGGTCTGCGGGCGGCGAGTCCGGCTTGAGGTCTGCGGGCGGCGAGTCCGGCTTGAGGTCTGCGGGCGGCGAGACCAGAAGAGCCGGAGCGGGCGGCGAGACCAGGAGAGCCGGAGCGGGCGGCGAGACCAGAAGAGCCGGAGCGGGAACCAGAGACAAAGCTGCAGCTGGAGAACCAGAGACCAGAGACGGAGCTGCAGCTGGTGAACCAGAGACCAGAGACGGAGCTGCAGCTGGAGAACCAGAAACCAGAGACGGAGCTGCAGCTGGAGAACCAGAGACCAGAGACGGAGCTGCAGCTGGAGAGCCAGGAACCAGAGACAGAGCTGCAGCTGGAGAACCAGAGACCAGAGACGGAGCTGCAGCTGGTGAACCAGAGACCAGAGATGGAGCTGCAGCTGGAGAACCAGGAACCAGAGACGGAGCTGCAGCTGGAGAACCAGAGACCAGAGACGGAGCTGCAGCTGGAGAGCCAGGAACCAGAGACGGAGCTGCAGCTGGAGAACCAGAGACCAGAGACGGAGCTGCAGCTGGTGAACCAGAGACCAGAGACGGAGCTGCAGCTGGAGAGCCAGGAACCAGAGACAGAGCTGCAGCTGGAGAACCAGAGACCAGAGACGGAGCTGCAGCTGGTGAACCAGAGACCAGAGATGGAGCTGCAGCTGGAGAACCAGGAACCAGAGACGGAGCTGCAGCTGGAGAACCAGAGACCAGAGACGGAGCTGCAGCTGGAGAGCCAGGAACCAGAGACGGAGCTGCAGCTGGAGAACCAGAGACCAGAGACGGAGCTGCAGCTGGAGAGCCAGGAACCAGAGACAGAGCTGCAGCTGGAGAACCAGAGACCTGAGATGGGGCTGCAGCTGGAGAATCAGAGACCAGAGATGGGGCTGCAGCAGCAGGTGATGGAGAAGCCATGAACCCCTCCCTTCGCGAAGCTCTCCCCTTCTTGCGCTGGGTTCGGGGAGGACCAGCTGTTTGCCCCCCTCTCTCCGATGATTGCTTGGCCCCACCAGGTGGAAAGCGAGGAGGAGGTGGGCAGCGGGGTGCAGCGGCGCGGTGAGGTGGAGAGGGACGGAGAGGCTGTGAGGACCCAGGTTTAATGGCCAGGCGGGTTCCCCAAAATGGATTCCTCCTCTCCTCCCTTTCTCTGACTTTCTGGGCAGTCTTCTCTGCCTCACGGACAAAAAACTCGAATAGAGAAATCATCCTCCCGCTGGGTTCAGTTGGTCCGGTCATTCTGTCACAATCCTCAGTGTTGGAACCAAATTGCAGAGAGGCGAGCGAGGCAGGAGTTTAAAAATAAAAATAATTTATTTTTAATAACAAAACAAAAGGCTGTCGGTGCAGCAAAACT
>NW_023628849.1:0-2089 GCF_014905685.2 Nematolebias whitei | reverse complement strand
TTATTTATTTATTTATTTATTTTTTTTGGGATTGTGACTGACCAACTCAGGCTCAATAAATGTCCAAATGGGACATTTCAGACTGAACAATGTCTGTCCTCCTACATACCAGCAATATCTCTGGTTGGACATCTGTCTCCTCCTGAGCTGATGCTTCCTGTGGACGTCATGCCAAGTCATAAAAGCAAATGCAGCAAAAACAAAGTATATATACGTCACTGCAGAAATTATTTTAACTTTGACAACATTTTTCATTTTGGAGTTTTTAGATCAGAATGAGTGTTATTTTAAAAGTCATGGTTATGACAAATGACTCGTTGGGTGATGCAATCGCCCTCATTATCTCTTCATATGAGATGAAAGTGTGGAGGGAAGTGGCTGGGACCACACAGGATACGACACGAGGAAGTCGTGGAGAACGGCGGATGGAGGACAAGAACCAAGTAGAAACTGGAGAAGAGACTGAGGAAGGGGAAATTGAAAAATGTGGACTTACATGCACATCTCCACGTCTCTTTTTCTCTGTTCCTCTCGCTCACACAGACAGAGAGGTCTTTTCATGTAGCTCTGACTGAACGTCAAACAGCTCACCACTGTTCATGGTGTGACTTAAAAAGAACAGCTGCAAGGAGATTGCCAAACATGAACCAACTGCAGTGAGGCTGCAACACTGGATACTTTTATATTTGTGCAAAAAATAAAATAAATACACCAAAGAATAAAATGTTCATCTCAAGAAAGTGTGCTGGCTCAAAATGTGGATTCTGCATCCAAAGGGCTTAAAACTGCAGTTTTATCACTGTGGTCTTGTTGACTTTACTGCTTCATCTCTGTCCAGAGGAGCTGTTTTAGCAAATTCAGAATTTTTCTCCATTTAGAATGTGTAAGTGAATAAGTACTTTGGTTTTACACAATAACAAGGACATGAACAGGGTAATTCCAGAGGAAGTAAAAGCCTCTTTCTCATGGGCTTATCTTAAAATTATTAATGAAATAGTCTGGGCTGCAGAGCTGCAAGGTAAATGCTTGAGCACTGAAGTTCACTTTGCTCCAAATAACACAAACAAAGCAAGGTTTGCAAAAGGATTTATAGACAAATACAATAAATTTTACTTTTTTTTCTTGAAATGGGCATTGGAGAAATAAAAAAAAATGCTGCATTCCAACATTAGTACCCTTTACTATCTCTATAACACGGTGGTGGGGGTATCATTGTTTGGGCCTGTTTAGTAACATCTCATCCAGGATGGGTGACATGTCAATGCTACATCAATTTCACAGTGGTAGCATCCAAATCTACAGTAACATGTCAAAGCAGTAGAAGTTCATGTAAAAAAAGATGCAAATGCTCACAGGAGATGAAATAACAATAATAATTTAAAAAAAGTTCAATGGCAACTAATGCAAAACTGGCAAGTTGGTAAGATTCATGAGTCAACAAAAAAATGGCAAAGAACTGAGAAAAACAGCAAGTATACAGTACTGTATTTGCAGGGAGAGGTGATTACTAACTGGGAATAGGTGTGTTGATTATAGGAGGTACATTTGCATCCACATCTGGACCTGCCATTCTGTGTTCGTTTGTTTCTCCTTCCTGTTCCTCTCAAACCCAGCCGGTCCAATCAGATGGCCGCTTGTCCTGATTCTGGTTTTACTGGAGGTTTCTTCCTGTTAAAAGGGAGTTTTTCCTTTCCACTATTTCCTTTGTGCCTGCTCAAGATGGGAGACTGCAATGAAGTCAAGATTCAAAGAGTCTTCTGCTTCCTTAGATTGATAACTTTTACTAAATGGCTTATTTAATGTATGTGAATGTTTCTGTTCAGTGCCCTGAGACGACTTCTGTTGTGATTTGGCGCTATATAATTAAACTGAACTGAATTAATAGAAAACAGGCGGTACGTAAGAAAATGGAAATATGGACTGTTGAGAACATCTAGAGTCAGGGATGGAACAACAGACAAGAATCAAGAACAAAACTAAATAACCAAAATGCCAAAACTAAATTCTAAAACAAACCACACCAAAAACTGAAAAATTGGAAAATAAACCCAGACTGTGACGATCTGTTCACAAACTGGATCTTCAATGA
>NW_023628848.1:0-2089 GCF_014905685.2 Nematolebias whitei | reverse complement strand
TGCCATGGCAACAGCCTACACCACACAACAATACATGAAAGACTTGGGAAGACACCTTAAGAACACTTTTGCTTTCGCACAGAAAAACCTGGAAAAATCAGCTGAAGGACGCAAAGCGTACTACGACCAAAAGGCCTCTTACGAGGAACTCCAAGTGGGAGACAGGGTCTGGTACTACACGTTTGCACCCAAAACTGGGAGAGTAGAGTCCGGGACCGGAACTCTCGCCCGTAAGCTGATGCCCAGATGGACTGGACCCCATCTGATAATCGACAAAGTGTCTCCAGTTGTCTACCAGATAAAAATCAGTAAAGGCCAAAAAGAGCCAACTGTTAAATGGGTACATCGTAACCAGATTAAACAACACAAGGGGGAGTGGTGGCGCAGAGGTTAGAGAGGTGGGCTTGAGATCCGAAGATCGCCGGTTCACGCCCCGGCCCCGACAACATCAAAATTGTGGGTGGGGTAGGTGAAACACCCACACTTGCCTCCACCCTCATTCGCCCCACTCTGGGCCGATGAGCAAGGCCCTTAACCCCCACCATGTGCTCCCTAAACAGGTCTCTCTTGAAAATGAGTTCTCGTGGCTCAATGAGACTAACCTGGATAAATAAAGGTTAAATGAAAAAAAAAATGAAAAAAAAATTAAACAACACAAGGCGTGCAATAACTCCTTAGGAGACAAAGATCTCACCAAATCTGACCTCGTGGGAATAAGGGTCACCCAGGCAGAAGATAACTAATGGATAATAAACTTAACCATAGTTTAAACTCACAGGACCTACCCTTGACCATTACGAAGCTAAGACCTACCTCTTTGTGCTTCCATAGGACAATGATGGTACCACTCCTGGTAATCTTCACCCTCTTGGGTGCCACCCAAGAAAACAAAGCCCTCGTACATGCGATAAATGAATTAACTCTTAAGGTTGAAATGGATTACACTGTCGCACACCTGATGGATAGAATCTTCGCCGACATGCTTAGAGATATCAGTTCATCGGTAGACACACTAGCCACCGGTAGGATCCCACCGTATCTAGTCTCGCTACAGATGGTGAACGACATCCTCAGCTCCGCTACACGCGAAAGAGTTACGCAAACACAGGCACACCTGGCTTACACTCTCGGTAGCGCGATCCCAATCTACGTCGATCACAAGAAGTTTGAAATGGCATTCATTATCAACCTACCGATAATTCCCTCAAACGGCATATACAGACTCAGGGACGTCGTAAATGTTGGCAATTGGCACGGCGAAAACCATGTTCAAATTGACACACCAAAGATGGTTGCGTACCACGACGACAACCCCTCAGTATACCTAGCTCCAAACCTGCAGATGTGTGTTCTCACTCGGGAGATACACTATCTGTGCCCGAGCAAACCGTTTATGTGGAATAAAACCGCGGGCATATGCGGATTAACACCTATTCCGGAAAATTCTAAGTGCTCAACGACCATAACGCCGCGACACCTGGCTAAGACCGCAAAGGCCGAAATCGTTGGATCACGTTGGCTAGTGAACGCCCCCCAAAGACATGCGATCATGGCCTACGAACAGCCTGGAGCAAATAGACCCCTGACCTTACCGGACAAAACAATGTGGATCAGTGTTCCCCAGGGAACAACCATACACATTGATGATTTGACGCTCTATCACCTTGATCCGGGACAATGGGAAACAACTCTGGACGACACAGAGTACCTAAAAAACATGACTATAGACATAGATCCCGGAACCTTGGGAAAGATCCGGTTCGAGGGTACTAAGGTCGTCGACGTAGAACCGTTAAACGGAGTTCTCAAGTCTCTCAGGTCCGAGAATAATAACCCAATCCAACCGATTGCCTATGCGTGGTCAAGTGCAGACACGTTGATCGTAGCCCTGCAAATGATGATATTCCTTGTGTTATGCGGGATACTTATATCCCTGTTCCGAGGTCTCCGGTCACTCCGAGTCCAACAAGATCTCCATACAGTGCACCTCAATGTGATTATGTCTCGCGCACGCGGGTCTAAAAAGAAACAAACAAATAAACGGGACAGCGTGACTGAATCTGGCAACCAGGGTGAGGAGAGGCAGTGA
>NW_023628847.1:0-2091 GCF_014905685.2 Nematolebias whitei | reverse complement strand
TCAGCCTTGTTTTTGATCCTGTTTTTGCCAAAGTAAGTTTTGCTGCAACGACAGCCTTTTGTTTTGTTGTTTAAATAAATTATTTTTATTTAAACTCCTGCCTCGCTCGCCTCCCTGCAAATGGGTTCCAACTGTGAGGATTGTGACAGAATGACCGGACCAACTGAACCCAGCGGGAGGATGATTACTCTGTTCGAGTTTTTGCCCCGTGAGGCAGAGAAGAATGCTCAGAAAGACAGAGAAAGGGAGGAGAGGAGGAATCCATTTTGGGGGACCCGCCTGGCCATTAAACCTGGGTCCTCACAGCCTCTCCGTCCCTCTCCGCCTCACCGCGCCGCTGCACCCCGCTGCCCACCTCCTCCTCGCTCTCCACCTGGTGGGGCCAAGCAATCATCGGAGAGAGGGGGGCAAACTGCTGGTCCTCCCCGAACCCAGCGCAAGAAGGGGAGAGCTTCGCGAAGGGAGGGGTTCATGGCTCCTCCACCACCTGCTACAGCCCAGACTCCTCCACCACCTGCTGCAGCTCTGGATCCATCACCTGCTGCTGCAGCCCCGTCTCTGGTCTCTGGTTCTCCAGCTGCAGCTCTGGATCCATCACCTGCTGCTGCAGCTCCGTCTCTGGTCTCTGGTTCTCCAGCTGCAGCTCTGGATCCATCACCTGCTGCTGCAGTCCCGTCTCTGGTCTCTGGTTCTCCAGCTGCAGCTTTGTCTCTGGTTCCCGCTCCGGCTCTCCTGGTCTCGCCGCCTGCAGACCCCTCGCCGGACTCTCCGCCTGCTGTAGCAGCCCGGACCCCATCTCCTGCAGTTGCAGCCCCGATCCCTGGCTCCCCAGCTGCAGTCCTGTCTCTGGTCCCCATTCCTCCAGCTGCAGCCAAGCCTCCAGTGGGTCCCAAGTCTCCAGAGGGGTCGACGCTCTCCAAGTCTCCAGAGGGGTCGACGCTCTCCAAGTCTCCAGAGGGGTCGGCGCTCTCCAAGTCTCCAGAGGGGTCGGCGCTCTCCAAGTCTCCAGAAGGGTCGGCGCTCTCCAAGTCTCCAGAAGGGTCGGCGCTCTCCAAGTCTCCAGAGGGGTCGGCGCTCTCCAAGTCTCCAGAGGGGTCGCCTCCATGGTCGTCGCCAGCTGTGGACCCCAAGGCCTCTTCGCCGCCAGACGCGGCTCCCAAGGCCTCTTCGCCGCCAGACGCGGCTCCCAAGGCCTCTTCGCCGCCAGACGCGGCTCCCAAGGCCTCTTCGCCGCCAGACGCGGCTCCCAAGGCCTCTTCGCCGCCGGACGCGGCCTCCAAGTCGTCTATGCCGCCGGACGCGGCCTCCAAGGTTTCTACGCAGCCAGAGTCGGCCTCCAAGGTTTCTACGCCGCCAGCTGCGGCCTCCAAGGTTTCTACGCCGCCAGCTGCGGCCTCCAAGGTCCTACGTGTTGGACGGCCTCCCGGCCGTCCTCCTGAACGATGGTCCCATGTTGGACGGCCTCCCGGCCGTCCTCCTGAACAATGATTCCAGGGACGGTCTCTCGACCGTTCAAATCTTTTGTGTTTTTCCTGCTTGTGTCTTGCCTTAGTTCTTTCAGGTCCTTGTGTTCTTCCTTGTGTTTCCTCTGGCCCTCCACCCTTGCAGTGCCGCCCTCCACCCACCCTAATCCTTCGGGAGGGGGGTTTTTGGGGACGCCTGGAGGCGTCCTTGAGGGGGGGTACTGTAAGGATTGTACCATTTCCTGTTTCTGTTTGTGTTTGTGTTCCCCACTCTGCTTTTTGTGCTCTTGTTGTTCTGCTCTTTGTGTGGTTTCTGTTCCTGTGTATCCGGTCCTGTTTTCCACTCACTCCTCAGTCTGCCTCTCCACTCCTCAGTCTTTATCATTCACACCTGTCCCTCATCAGCCACCTGCCCAGGTGCTCTCATTACTCACTCTCCCTCTGTCTTATAAAAAGCCTTTCTCTCCTCCACTCCTTGTCCGGTCATTGTTCTGTATTCACAGACATCTCAGTCCTCCTCTGTCCTGTCTGTTTTTTGTCCACCTGATGATCTGCTCTGCCTGTGTACTCTGATGTCCTGTTCAGCCTTGTTTTTGATCCTGTTTTTGCCAAAGTAAGTTTTGCTGCA
>NW_023628846.1:0-2091 GCF_014905685.2 Nematolebias whitei | reverse complement strand
TGCGGATTGTTGGCAAGAATCCATCCATCACACATTGACACAGGATGGTTTCGAAGGCTGAAGCCTGTGCAGCATCACGCCAGTCGTTGTCCGGAAAAGCGATGCCAGAGTGTGTGCAAAACACAGGAATGAGACGATCGATGTACTCTTGAGGGGGTTCGCCACTCTTCTGGACCGTGTCCTTGATCTTTGCATATTGAGGCGTCTGTGGAAATGCTGTCTTAACTCTCCTGACAATGTCACCCACAGCTGTCACAAAGTCTTGGTTATCTGCGTGGGCGTATTCGACACGCACCAGCCGTTGGTTGCCAGGCGGGACCTCAAACAGCTGTGCGCCTATGGTGCTTACAAAGTTCATACCATAGACAGCTGTGAGAATCATTTTTAGTTCTGGTATGGTGGGGCGGAGAATACGAACCATGTTGGTGATGGCTTCACCCACAGCGTCTCCTCCTTGGGCCATGTCTGGGAGGTGTTGTTTTGCCAGGCTTGTCAGGTCGCTCAGTGGCCAAGTTCTGAACACCAGTTGTGGTCCGTCAGGTCCACCTACCTCCAGCATCGGCATGGTCGTGGAGTTGTGTTCACCATCTGAAGTCATGGGGGAGCTTATAGAACCGTTGTTATGCTGTGACTGTTGCAGTCTCTGTATTTCAGCCTCCAGCAGTTTTTCTTTTTCTCTGAAAGCTTTAATCCGCTCCTCTTGCTCTGCAGCTTTGGACCGAGTTATGATTGAAGAACCCTCAGAAAATGATGAAAGCGATAGTGAAGAGTTTGAAGATGTTGATGAGACTGAGCTGGTAGCAGGGGATGGTGGTGGGAGTGGTCCAGTTGTAACATCTCTTCCTCCTGCTGCTCCTTGTTCATCCTGTTGCTGAGGGGCAGCTGGCCTTGGTCCAATAAAATCATCGTCTGAAGTGAGGATCCAAGCAGGTTTCAGTCCAGGGCGGGTCTCATGTGCTTCCATCTGTGGTGGGCCATAGGGTGGTGGGTCTTTGAGTCCAGCCAGCGAGGGGTAGATCGAGGTGGAGGGTGCGGTGGGAGGAAGAGGTCCGTGGGTCTCCGGTGCATGTGTGAGAGAAGACAGAGGAAAAAGAGAGGTTTTCAGTTTTTTTTTTTCTTTCTTTGCCTGGTCTTTGTCTTTCTGAGTCTCCTGTTCTCTGCATTGTTTCTGTAAGTGTTCAACTTTTTGAGACATCTGTAATAATCTGGACTCCGTTTCACCCATCATATTTTTAGACTCATTTTTCCACATTTTAAATGCTTCCTCATGTTTGTGCATCATTAAGTAAACCTTTTGAGGTATATTCTTCATCTGAATCATCCTCTGTTTTTGCTGCAATAATTGTTCTTCGAGTTTTTGAATGTCTTCGGTTTCTAAAGATCCATTTTTAGGAAAACCAAATTCGTAATGCCACTGAGAAACGAAACTTAGACAGGAATCTCCGTATAAGCGTTTCATTTTTTCTGCAACCGAACCGTTTGGTATATAATCTAGATTCTTACTTTTTGTCGCTCCCATTTTATCTTTGTTAGTCTCTCTTTCTTTAAGACGAAACTATTTTATTTCCTCAGCCCTCTTTTATCAAGACAAGCCAACCTCGGTTTTCCTAGTGAAAAATTACTCGGTTCCTACTCTAAATTCAGAACTTACCCCTCGGTTCTCCTAGTGAAAACTTACTCGGTTCCTACTCTAAATTCAGAACTTACCCCTCGGTTCTCCTAGTGAGAACTTACACTTATTTTATGAGAGAGCGATCTTTTTGACGGAGTCGTGTCTGTCGCCCGCTCGCTAGCTTAGTGCTTTTTTTTTTCTTTTTTTTTTAAATTTATTTATTTTATTTATTTATTTACCTTATCGTAGATGTCTCTGGTTTCCTGTTTTCGAAATACGGCCGGAGTCGATCCTTTCTCCGGAGAACCAGAACGTCCTCCCGCTCCCAATACTTCCTACTTTGGAGGGTCGGAGGTCCGGTGATCAGTCCCGTCGTGATTCTCCGTTGATCAGACAAACTCCCGGCGTATCCCAGCAGTGCCTCCAAACTTTTGTGGAAAATAATAATTGTTCTAAACTTTAAAAAACTCTTAATAAAA
>NW_023628845.1:0-2091 GCF_014905685.2 Nematolebias whitei | reverse complement strand
ACACACATTTACCTGAAGCCACATGCAGTTACCTGAGGACACGAGAGGCGTGCAGCAGCCTCGATAGTTCACTAACTGTAAAGGTATTTATAACTGTTGTGACACATTGTACATCGGTCAGTTATGGTGTTCTGATGTTTTATATGCTTATTTAGAATGCACAAGATGAGAAACATTCGCTTAGGAGTTCTTTCATGACGAGCGGCCATGAGGTATTTCTTTGTTAAAGCATGTTTTACTCGTCGCTCAGTACTGTACCTGAAGCCTTTTGTTTTACTTCTGTACTTTCTGTCTTGTTTCTGTAGTTTTCACGGCATTCATTAAAGCACCCGTTTCAAATAAAGAAGCCGTGCCCGCGTGTCGTCATTGAGAAGTTACAGTGAAAACTCATGGCCGCTCAGTGCCGGCGAGAAGGAAAGAACTGGGCGTGCCTGCAGCTGAGTGATGTATCACGGTGGTGCGAACACAAGGGGGCGCCATCTCCTAAGTTCAACGCTCACAAGCAGCCAAGCCCTGCAAATGTAACTGAATAAGGTGGAAATTAACAAAGAACAGTGTTGAAATAGAATGAGTGGTTAAGTTAAAGGTTAAGTTAAAAGCCACAACAAGTCTCTAACACATTTGTCAAAGATTATGTGATTTCTACTGGACTTCAAAGTGATTTATTGTTGTTTAAGAAAGGAGTTTGTGTTTTGCTTAAAATCAAATTAAGCATGAAAATTCACGAGGTTCTTTAAGTTGAAGTACAAATGTTTTGAGAGTGAAGCTCATTACAGCTAATGCATGAAATAACAATAATCCCAAAGTAATAGTCAACTCATATGTAAGTTACAAGTTTAAAGAAGTATTTGTAATTTAAACATAAGGCATTGAGTGAAATTTATCCAGACTCACAAGATGACTGACAAAAATCATAAGGAGCTCTATGCTGTATCACGTACTGAAGTAGAAGGAAATGATGAGCAAATCTCAGAAACACAAACTGTTCGTAGAAGTGAAAGAGTAAGAACATTAACCAAAGGGGGTAAAGAGCTTCAAGAGGAGAAACTCAAGGGCCTTAAAAACAAATATGTAGCCGTTTTTGAAAAATGGAAATGTGAAGCAAAACTGAGCAAATCAGCATTAGAGAGGGAGGCTTCTGAGAGCGAATTAAAGGAGCTGATTAAGGATGTGAACATCACCTGCAGAAATGTACAAACCATCTACGAACAAATACGACAAATACAACCTCCTGATGCAGACGCAAGGCGCAAAGTAGATGTATGTACATCACTTTCTGCATGTATTGTCAAAAGAGCTGAAAACCAGCTTAAAGGACACCTTCCAGAAAGCGAAGAAGATCCGTGGCCAGACGTAGGGTCATGCCTGGGATCTGAAAGTACCACATCAAGGTCAAGATCACGAAGGTCTAAATGTAGTTCAAGTCAGTCATGCTCACAAATAAGCAAGAGACTGGAAGCAGAGGCCGAAGCAGCTGCATCTAAAGAAGTATTGGCAATAATGGAGGAGCAAGAAAGGGAAACAGCTGAACTACAAAGGTTAGAACGTGAGAAGCTCGAAAGACAGCGAGTAATCGACCAGCAGAATCTTGAAGAACAGCAAGCAATGGAACAGCAGAAGCTCGAAGAACGGCAAGCAATGGAACAGCAGAAGCTCGAAAGACAGCGAGTAATAGAAGAGCAGCACAGAAAGATTACACGCTTGGAAGAAGTTAAAAAACTGAATGCAGCAAAGGCTCGAGCAAAGGTTTACAATGAAGGTGAAGGTATTTCTGAAGGTCAGAGTTTACTATGCAGTATTAGAACTGAAAGCAAATTCCAAGCAATCCGTCGTAACACACGTTCCCTTTCAAGCTCTAAGTTTGACCCAAGTCCATAATGCCACAAGTCAAACACTCAAAGCATCAAGCCCACCATTCATCCCACAAGCCACACAAACTCACTTTGGATCTGTGCCGCACATTCCTGCAGTTATAAACCAAGCTCAACCAAATCCTGGTGACCAACCTGAGGTCACCACAAACCAAGCACTCAAAGCATCAAGTCCACCATTCATCCCTCAAGCTACACGAGTCTCCTCCGTTGCAATTCA
>NW_023628844.1:0-2092 GCF_014905685.2 Nematolebias whitei | reverse complement strand
AACCTACAAAGCTCTCAACAGCCTAGCTCCATCTTATATTACAGATCTTATTCTTCCATATTTTTCTAACAGAGAACTTTGCTCTCAGACTGCAGGCTTACTCACGGTTCCTTGAGTTTCCAAAAGCAGAATGGGAGGAAGATCTTTCAGTTATCAGGCTCCTCTCTTGTGGAACCAACTTCCAGTTGCTGTCTGTGAGGCTGACACATTGTCCAGTTTTAAGATTGGACTTAAGACTTTCCTTTTCGATAAATCCTATAGTGAGGGTTGGCTTGTTGTTATGCTGCTATAGGCTTAGACTACTGGAGGAGAAATTGACCTAATTTCCTTAAATGAATTGTTAAAATGAAGATTTTTCATTTGATACTATTTCTATCTTAACGTGATTCTTGACCTGCCATTGTGTATCTGTTCCTCTCAAACCCAGCTGGTTGAAGCAGATGGCCGCTTGTCCTGAGCCTGGTTCTGCTAAAGGTTTCTTCCTCATGATGGAGTTTTTCCTTTCCACTTTCGCCTTCACGCTTGCTCAAGATGAGAGTTCTGCAATGGAGTTAAATTCAAAGCAGTCGCCCCTCAGATAAATAATGTTAAATTATTATTTTTATGAATGTTTTTGTTACTTATTTTAAATATGAATGTTTCTGTTCAGTGCCTTGATATGACTTCTGTTGTGCCTTGGTGCTATATAAATAAATTGAATTGAATGTTACTGTCTTAAGGGCACTAAAGGTTCTTTAGGCATCTCTTTAGAGTCTAAAATCGCATGTTAAAAAGAAGTAGGTAAAAAACTGCAAACACGACTTTTTTAATCATAAAGTAGTGTGACCTTAACGTCTGAAAAGCTGTTGGATTAAAAATTTAGTCAACAAATGCCTTAAGGGGTAGAAGTTCAGATCTTTTGATGTAGGGTTCTGCCAATAGGTATGACCAACTAAATTCAGATTTCAGATTCAGAGCTTATTATCCTTTAAAGACACATTTCAATTTTATAGTAATAGTACAAAAGTAAGACGATAAATAAATAAAAAAGACAGCTCATTAAAGGAGGACATTAGAATCCAAACATGTAAATTTGATTAAAAATAGTGAGAAAGGTCAATAAAGTGCTAAAAAGGAAGAGTAATGCTGATAGATTTACTCTTGATGAAGAAAGGAGTTTTTATACCTCTGAGTTTTGGAAGAAAATTAATTATTTAAAAAGAAGGGCATCAAGGCTTGACTGGGTTCTCAGCAAAACCTGTCGGTTCAAATTATGTCTGTTTTTATTATTTTATTAATAGCAATCTTTTCGTTTAGCATTGCACTGTTATTCACACATAAATATTATGATATTCCTGCTGGGAGGGCCCCACAGGAAGTGCTACACATCTCTGCTGCTGCCACTATTTGCATTTGCAAATAAGCCTAGATTATAGGCATATAAATAAAGCTGACAATAATGTAAAGGTTTTTAAAATAGTGTTTGCATGAACATATGATCTCATTTGATGACATAAGATGGTATAAATCCACTTTGGTCTTTGTCCTGCTAAAACTAACTGTTCGCTCATCGTGTTTTTGTCAGGAATAAACTATTTCTCCAAACTGAAATTGTTGAAAGAGCTGTCTACAACATGTAAGATAATAATTGCTCAAATGTCCCAAAAAACCCAATAAAATTAAAGTGAATTATTGCTTCAAGTGCTTTACAATCACCCCATCTCTCCTCCACCATAACCCTCAGCACTGGTTCCCCTCAGGGATGTGTGCTGAGCCCTCTCCTGTTTACTCTGCTCATGCATGATTGTGCAGCTACCCATCCAGGTTGTCATATTGTAAAGTTTGCAGATGATACAGCGGTGGTTGGATGCATCACAAACAACGATAAGTCAGGCTACAGGCAAGAGGTGGAACACCTGGAGAGCTGGTGCAAAGAGAATAACCTTCACATCAATGTGAAGAAGACAAATGAGATGGTCGTGGACTTCAGAAGGAACAATCCCCCCCCAAAACAACAACAACAACAACAACAAACAAACAAACAAACATAGGAGGATCTGCGGTGGAAGTGGTCTCCAGCTACAAGTACTTGGGTGTACACCTGAATGACAAC
>NW_023628843.1:0-2093 GCF_014905685.2 Nematolebias whitei | reverse complement strand
TGGGTGAGAACTTTACACAGACATTTCTAAAATATCTGGAGTGATTTCTACTTGATAGAATTTTAAACATGGAAAATGAAGTTTAGAGGGAGAAAAAGATGGGTGAGGGGGTTTGTTTATGTCGGCACCAGAAACGACACTCTCCATTCGAACCCAGCTTTCCTCGGTACGCTCGGTAGTAAACTTGACTCGTTACCTCTCTGAAGATGAATCAGCGGATACGGAGTTCCAGTTAACGCTACCTGTCCAGCGTCTCCGTAGGATGGCTGTGAATCGTCCGAAGTAGTGACGGTATTCCGTCCGACACGGTTCACCTCACGAGTGGACTCACATGAGTGGAGTCCGTCAGAGTTCCACCCAGATGTGGAAGAAAGTTATAATCCCATAAGACTCGGAAGAGCTCTGTGGTCATGTCAGGATTTTCCTGTTTCCCAGCACGGGAACTCGACCGCAACCTCGGCTCGACCCAACAGGAACTTCGACCCAACAGGAACTGGGGTGAACTAGGAAGTATCGACATTTTAAAGGGCTCTATTTCCGGTTCATTTGGGAGTTTTCTTATTGGTCAATATCGACCAGACAGGGGTGTGTTTTGTGACGTAAGAGGTTACTAGAAGTCAGAAAACAGCAAGAATGTTATGGAACAAATTGAAAATGTTTTTCAGACAGCCGAGAGAAATGTTTAGACGAGTTGGCGGAAAACAGCTGCCAACAGGTGCCAGCTTCTCTGTTTACGTCTGAGAGGATTTAAAAACAACACAGCTCGTTCCAACACTTGTCTGCTTAGACTCCGACCTTGGACCAAACTTACACTGCTCATTCAAAGACAGAAAATCAGAAAATGCATAATTACTCTGTAACAGACCTTAACATGAATTCTAACTTTGCATGAGGATTAAAAATAATCATTGTTACTGTTTTACAGTTAATAAAAATTGATTAGTTCACTGTAACATCTAAAATGTTTGAACTAAAACACTTTGATTATCAAACATTTGTAAAACAGTAATGATAATAGAAAAGAGAGTGTTCTTTCACTTGAATTTTCAAGAAAGAAAGTCTCAGGATGGGTCAACCTGTATTTCTGGATTCAAATCAATGAAATGACAGTTTCTGTCCCACAAGGTGCCTAAGGTCAAGGTTTCGACATCAGGCCTAGTCCACTACAGTATTCAGTCCAGAAAAATGAATGAATCCATTTAATTTATGAACATATATCACAGATATATGTTCCTCTACATCTGGTGGCCCGTAACAGGTTCATGAATGGACTGTTATTCGTGTAACAATTGAATTTAACATGTTGGCATGAAAAGTGCAGATTTCTGTTGCTGTGTGAAACGCAGCTGCGGTGCTGAGAGAAAATACAGCAATGTTCTGTCGCTGTGGTGTTTTGAAAGCTGAAAATAAAGTCAATGTGTTCGTTTGAAAGCTGAATTTGTACATCTGTTGTGTAACTGAAGCTGGGTTTGTGTTAAAACACTTTATTCTGTTTAAACTGTGATCCAGACGTGGGTTCTGGTCCGGCTCGGTTCTGATTCGGTTTGAACGAGTCGTGTTTGAAGAAAGAAACTGTTGTTTTGAACGGGCGAAGTCCCAGTGAAGCTTTGAGAGTTGATTAGCCACATTTTTAACAGAAAATAGTACATTTTGAAAGTTTTCATGATGAAAGTTGACCGAAATGTTCAAGCTAAATGCTAACACGCTAGCTGAAATAGCGAGCAGCGATTGGTCGAAAACCGTGATGTGGGTAGCCCTGATTCGCTGAGAGACGTGTCTGTCGTCACTTCCTCTGAAGTCAGATCGTAAAACCCACCCCCGTTGCTGTTATGATTGGTAGATTCAGTCACGTGACCCGGAAATGAGTCTCGGTTCAAATCACTAAATGAAGCTGCCACATGTCCCACAAAACTCATGTTTCATGCAAAAAAATCGTGCTTGTTGAAACAACGCCACGTTTAAGCTTTAAATCCGTTTAGAAATGTTGATTTAACTGAGTTTAGCCAATGCTAATTTTAAGCTAAGCGGCTAACAACAGGATGTCAACGAACGATCCACAGGAAGTTGTCAGACTCCTGCTGGTATAAATAAGC
>NW_023628842.1:0-2094 GCF_014905685.2 Nematolebias whitei | reverse complement strand
GATCAGGACATGTCTTTTATCCCCCACATTAAAAACGTTACTAGAACCTCCTTCTTCCATCTACGTAATATCACTAACATTAGAAACATCTGATCTAAAGATGATGCAGAAAAACTGGTCCATGCATTTGTCACATCTAGACTGGACTATTGCAATGGTTTATTATCTGGATATCCAAATACTTCTTTAAAACGTCTTCAGTTGATCCAAAATGCTGCTGCCAGAGTCTTAACTGGACTTACTGGGAGAGATCATATCTCTCCAGTTTTAGCTTCTCTCCATTGGCTCCCTGTCAAATCCAGAATAGAATTCAAAATCTTACTTCCAACCTACAAAGCTCTCAACAACCTAGCTCCATCTTATATTACAGATCTTATTGTTCCATATTTTCCCAACAGAGCACTTTGCTCTCAAACTGCAGGTTTACTTGTGGTTCCTAGAGTTTACAAAAACAGAATGGGAGGCAGATCTTTTAGTTATCAGGCTCTTCTCTTGTGGAACCAACTTCCAATCTCTGTCCGTGAGGCTGACACATTGTCCAGTTTTAAAACTAGGCTTAAGACTTTCCTTTTTGATAAATCCTATAGTTAGGGTCGGCTTGGGTTTCCTGAGCTGTCCCTTAGTTATGCTGCTATAGGCTTAGACTGCTGGAGGACAAACAGACCACAATTTCCACTCTGCTACTGTCTTTACTTACTCTACTCAACCTGTTTTGTATTTGTAATTATTTTTTCTGTTTTAACGTGTTTTTTTTTGTCTTTCAGGTACACAAAATAAATAAATAAATAAATAAATAAATCTCACCTCATTCTGCTGTTCCTCTGTCCACACTGACTTACAAATAAATAAAATAAAATCAAGGCAGCCTGCTGCCTTCATGCCATACCACTAAAAAAAGATACACCTGGACCTATACCTGGACCTACCATTCTGTGTTCGTCTGTCTCTCCTTCCTGTCCTCTCAACCAGCCGGTCAAAGCAGATGGTCTCTTGTCCTGAGCTGGTTCTGCTGGAGGTTTCTTCCTTTTAAAATGGAGTTTTTCTTTCCACTGTCTCCACTGTACTTGCTCAGGATGGAAGACTGCAACGAAGCCAAGATTCATCTTGTCTGCTGGATTCCTTAGATAGAGAACTTTACTAATTGGATTATTGAGCATGCATCAGGATATTTACTAATTGGCTTTTATGTGAATGTTTCTGTAAAGTGCCCTGAGACAACTTTGTTGTGATTTGGCGCTATATAAAAAAACTGAATTGAATTGAATATACTATGATATAAGGTGATAAATATGATAATTTTTTCTCTAATAAAGATTCAATATATTATTATTATTATTATTATTATTATTATTATTGATTTTTGTAGTGTCTCCACTCGAAACAGGCATGACTGGGATATTGAGGCATTTTTCCAAGTATTGAGCAGTTGAAGTATAATGACATAGAATCATGGTACACCTAGTGATGAGCTGCTGAGATCGCGTGAGAGCTATGCTGCGTAAATAACATGGCAGGATACTGCTAAACAAACACAATTCGACTCAAGTAAAACAAGCCAATATCCATCCATCCATTCATTATCTTTACCCGCTTCTTCCATTTTGGGTCACGGGGGTTGCCGGTGCCCATGTCCAGCAATTACTGTGCAAGGGGCGGGGTACACCCTGGATGGGTCGCAAGTCAATCACAGGGTCACATAGAGACAAACAACCATTCACTCTCTCACTCACACCTAGGGACAATTTAATTACCAATCATCCATCCATCCATCCATTATCTTTACCCGCTTATTCCATTTTGGGTCACGGGGGTCGCTGGTGCCCATGTCCAGCAATCACTGTGCGAGGGGCGGGGTACACCCTGGATGGGTCGCAAGTCCATCACAGGGCCACATAGAGACAAACGAGATAAGCAACCATTCACTCTCTCACTCACACCTAGGGACAATTTATTTACCAATCAGCCTAACATAAAAAATATTCTTAATAATAATCTCTGCCTATTGTTTCAATAAACCCAACTAGACAAGGAAACCTTGGACAGTCTGGAGTTACGTGGATGAGTGTTTTGACAACATCGAAATGGGCAAACCAC
>NW_023628841.1:0-2094 GCF_014905685.2 Nematolebias whitei | reverse complement strand
TTGTTGAGGAACCTGCAACCAAGAAAAGATGTTCTAACTCTAACTTGAGTTAATGTAGATTCTGAAAACGGCCCTTAGATTGACAAAGGTTTTAATTCTGGCCCCCTTTTGTAAGTGGCTTTGACACCCCTGTTGTAGACCATTGCATTACATTCAGCAAGTACTTTTACTTTTAATACTTTAAGTACTTTTAAAAGAAAGTACTTATTTACGTTTACTAAAGTAAAAAAGTTAATGTGGTACTTCTACTTTTACTAGAGTACATTTTTGTCTGTTTATTTGTACTTTTATTTAAGTACAGTGTTTGAATACTTTCTCCACCACTGTACACACACACGCGTGTTTGCGTATAGCAGCAGACAGATGTGACCTGTATGCATATCTGTTAAAACTCTAATTTTAACTGACAGTATAAACCAACACAAGACTGAACATTCGAAACATCGTCTGTAATTGAACTGTACATTTTTATTTCTTATTGCTAATTAAAATGTTTGTGCTTTAACACTCACACCTGAGTCAACATTAATGTTCATCTTGATGAAACATCAGGGAGTGCAGCTCTCCAGTGGAGTGTTGGCTCTGAAAAGAGCCTTTGTTGCACTGAGTGCAGGATGAAGGGCTGATGAAGACAAGTTTACTTCTTGGCTGCATACATGGCCTCACTTCCTGCCGGAACAAGACCTGGCGTTTTGACAGGGTGTGTTCCGGCAACTGTTTGCTTGGATCCAGCAACTCAAATCTCCACCCCTAAAAGAAACAAAGTCATTGTGCATTTTATTTCATTATTTATTAAAAATACAACAAGAGGAGACATTGTCCTTGGCCCTGCAAATCCAGTCTGTGGAGTGGATGTTTCGGCCACAGCACGTGCACCAGTTCACGAACAAACTCCTGCCCAGCAGAGACGTAGACGGTATGTCCCTCAGCGATGAAGTGCCTTCACCCAACACCTTCAGCGTCGCACCCTGTGGACAGTGCATGTTACGCACAGGAACATCTCCAGACAGCTCTACAGAGCACACGCACAACTGCTGATGTGTTGGAACTCCTGAATACATTCCAGACATAATAAATAAAAAAGCTTACAGTAAAAAAAATCAATAATTTCACAAGAGAAAGGTTTGATCAGTAACATTCACAATACATCATGTTTCAAAACAATGTTGCAAATTTTTCAAAATAACAGCCATCAAAATATCAAAAAGACAGTCCAATTTACTTTCATAAAATAAATGGATGGATTGATTGTCTTTAGTTGCGACAAATGAGAATTGAAGCACATTTGAAGGCAGTGGCAAATGAGATTGGAGCAGGAGCAACAACACGCTGGACTGAATTCAGCGGGAAAGAGTTCTGGTCAGAACCGTGAAGCATATGTGTTTGATGGGGGGTTAGGACTCTTGACAGAATCGGAGCTGCTCTATTCACACAGGCTTGTTGGTGCTGCTCTCTAATAAAGTGATTTAATCAAGTGTTTACAACTGTAGGTAAACATAGATGTTTAGCAACCTGTTAAAATACACCAAAAATGCAGGAAATGGCATCTCTTTTATTCAAAATTTTCTGGGGGAGAACCCCACCCCATAACCCCCCCCCCCCCCTTGCCCGACCACCCGCTATTTGCATTTTGGCATCAATCGGTTTACAAATTAAGCCCTGGTTACAAGTAGTTGGGTGTGCACTTGAATGACAACATCAGCTGGGGCAAAAACACTACCAGCCTGATCAAGAAATCACATCAGCAGCTATACTTCCTCAGGCAGCTGAGGCCAGCTGGACTAAGAAGCTCAGTCCTCACCTCCTTCTACAGTAGTGAAGTGGAGAGCATCATGAGCTCCAACATCAGAGTCAGAGAGATTTATTTATCATTCGCATCTCATGTGGTGGGCAGCACGGTGGCGCAACTGGTAGAGCTGCTGCCTCTCAGCGAGCAGGTCCCTGGTTCAAACCCCGGTCCAGGGGCCTTTCTGGGTGGAGTTTGCATGTTCTCTCCGTGCATGCGTGGGTTTTCTCCGGGTGCTCCGGTTTCCTCCCACAGTCCAAAAACATGCATGTTAGACTGATTGGTAACTCTAAAATTGTCCCTAGGTG
>NW_023628840.1:0-2094 GCF_014905685.2 Nematolebias whitei | reverse complement strand
ATAAATTGCTACACAGTGAAAACATGACAGGTGTGTTAGAAAAAGATTTTGACCCAAAAGGAGTGGCGGACTGCCTGGAGAATGCGTTCGCACTACTGGCACCGTCCCTACATCCATATATGACTCAGACAGAGCGCATGAACCCAAAAGAGTTATTGGACAATCTGAAGGGGGTTGCAGAAAGTGTGACCTCTACAGAAATCATAAAGTCAAGTTATGAAAAGCTGGCTAAAATTGCAATTTTGTTGAAAGAATCATTCTATACGGTTGTTGAGAAAGCTGATTACCTTGCATTAAGGTTATACAGCGAAAAAGAGGTGGTTCAGAGAATTGAAGAACAATTCCTTCAATTTAAAGGTGAACACGAAATCCTCACAAAAAAACATTCTGAACAGATGTTTCAATTACAGCAAAATGCAAATGCAGAAATTGATTCGCTGAATAGCAAAATAAATGTGCTTAACAAAAAGCTGGAAGAACTCAGAATGGATAAACACATATTGCAACAGCTAATGATGCGTTTAGAAAGTGATTATCACACATCACAGGAACGCTTAAAAACATGTGAAGAAAATCTAAGAGCAGCAACAAACAAGATTTCTGACGTGGGGCGAGTTTGTCTGGAACTCAGAGAAGACCGTGGACAGAGTCCAGGTCACCCACAAACACCTCAGAAAGACGTTGTTGCACTTCCTGCTCTTAATCCACCCTCACATAAAGTGGTAGGAACAGACCTGAACAGGCCTCCTCCACCAAACATGCAACAGAGTGCATGGCAACTTCCTCTTTCAATGGATGTTCTGTTAAAACTCTCAAAATATGTACAACGTTTCATCCCTGAACCGTTGGGCTCCCCTGGAACGAAAGCGTACCTCAGAGATCTGGATTTCAGATTGAGAGCTTATCCAAACGCTACGGTAGAAGATAAAATCAGTCTGATACGACTCACTTCGGACAGAGATGTGTTTACCTTCATCGAGCGTCTGCCAGATGCAACGAGAAGGGATTACAAACTTCTGTGTGAAGCTCTGATCAAAGAGTACGACGCCTGCGCAGGGCCTACTGGGTATCCAGCCGCAGACAAGGTCACGCAGGGCAAGAATGAACATCCAAAAGTTTATTACAAAAGAATCTTCCAAGCTTATTTTGGTAACAGAAATGAAACCGGAATGGAGGAAGAAGAAGGTTTTAAATTTGTTTTCAGCAAAAATCTCCATCCTGACATTCAAACGTCAGTGCAAATGATGGCAAATTACAGAGAAAAATCCATCAGTGAGATTAAACAGTGCGCTGTGAACGTGTTTGAGGCACGTTGTCATGCCAAGACGCCCATAGAAGTGTTTCCTGGTGTAAAGGTTAAACCCCACTCCCTAGAATTAGAAGGAAGGCGTGCATCGCCACCCCCTCCTAAAAAGGGAGAAAAAAGGCAGTATTTTCAGACTAACAAACCGCATCATGAAGGTGCACGCTGGGATAAAAAGGCTCCTCTTCCAGAGGACGAACGTGATTATCGTAAATGGGACCAGCGGAGGACGCAAAAAAATGGGAACCGAGAGGAACCCCAAAAAGACGTACCTAGCCGCCCCCCACCTCGGACGAAACGTCCAGAGGCGAAAAAATCACAAAAATCCCAGAAAAAAGGCCCTCCACCTCTGAACTCGGAAGAGACAGAAAAATTGCGTGAAATGTTAGAAGATTTGAAACACACTGACAAGGGAAGCCGACCAAAAGCACTATGCAGTGAGGTACTCACTACAGCATCTCTGGACGCGAATGACAACACTACAGATGTCGGTGAAACACACCAAGACGCTGTTGTTGTTGCCTCAAACAACCCCTCATCGGATGAAAGGGGGGTAATCACACACACAAACGATGACCAGTCATCGCAAGCTGAACACGCAGAAACAGCTACAGCTGTGCTGACGGTTCAGACAAACCAAGATTACACAGATAAATCTGAACGCGTGAAGAAGCGTCAGAAAAAACCCAAAAGGTTTCTGTGTAACTTTATCAGAAAGGGGGCCGCCAAAAAGGCGTACCTGTCAGTAACTCTCGAAGGGGTCCTCACACACGAAGCACTCTTGGACGGTG
>NW_023628839.1:0-2096 GCF_014905685.2 Nematolebias whitei | reverse complement strand
AAAGTTAAATTTAGCTTTAACTTACGATTTAGCACACTTTATCTCCAAGCTACAATTTTTGCTACTTGTAGCTTTTAGCGATTGTTTTGCTAACATGAGCTTTATTTACTGTTTAGCTAAATTTTAGCTTCTATCTGCATTTGGGTTATACTTTAGCATTTTTTTTTTTTTTTTTCATTTTTATCTTAAGTTTACAATTTTTTTTATTTATTTGGGATTTACTCCCTTCAGCTTTTAGCTAAACATTTATAAGTTTTAGCTTTCAGCTATTTTGCTAGATTTGCTCATTTTATGTATTTTTTTTTTTCAGTTAGTTTAACAAATATTTGTAAAGTTGTTCAATCCTCAGCATTCGCAGCGATTTTACAGCAGAAAAAGCAACTTCCCTATTTTAATTGAAAACACTGAACCTGTTGCATTTTGCTGTCAGCTTTGGAATGATAAGGCAGAATTGAATTTTGTTTAAATTGTCAAAAAGTGCAAGATGGACACGCATCTCATGGAGCACTTTTAGTTGCTTTCCTCATTTGGACCAAAAATCCGACCTAGTGTTCCTATGAACATCCCTGTGTTGTTAAATGGGTTCACAGCCACAGGGCAAAGGTTACAGTTTGTCCTTCCTGCAATTAGCATTCACGGTTAGCTTAGCAGAACTAATGCACCTCATCTTTGAGGCTCAGGTTCCTTCCGTCCCTCTGAGTGGCTGTGGGCAAGATTTACCTGATGGCTTCTTTTTCTCTCTGGTTTTTATAGATGTTAGATGACCCAACTATTTCCAGCCATTTACGTTTAAGTGTGAAGTTGCAAATTGTAAAATAAAAGCAATTATAATATTTAGCTTATATTTTGCTAATAACTTCTCAAATTATGTGATTAGTAAACTTGTAAATGTCTCAAAGGATGTTAGACAGAGCTACATCTCCAGATCAAATATGCTCCTTTTCTACTCTACTGTTGGTCTGCATTTGCTTCTCCTGCTCAGTACACCTTGCAGGATTTGCCCTGTGAAAATGTACACATTTAGGCCAAAACCTTGGGATATCTTGGTATAAAACTCACAGGAGCTAACACAGAAGCTCCCGTAGTATCATTTGCAAGCAACAGGAATCTTATGCGCCTTAAAATTACGTCTAATGAAACAAGCTGCTTAGCGCAGCTTTTTGCAGTTACCTTGCATAATACAGGTGCTGGTCATAAAATTAGAATATCATGAAAAATATTATTTATTTCAGTAATTCTATTCAAAAAGTGAAACTTGGATATTCATTCATTACACACAGACTGATATATTTCAAATGTTTATTTATTTTAATGTTGATGATTATAACTGACAACTAATTAAAAAAAACAAAATTCAGTATCTCAGAAAATTTAAATAATATGAAAAGGTTCAATATTGAAGACACCTGGTGCCACAATCCAATCAGCTCATTAACTCAATATACCTGCAAAGGCCTTTAAATGGTCTCTGTCTAGCTCTGTAGGCTACACAATCAATGGGAAGACTGCTGACTTGACAGTTGTCCAAAAGACAACCATTGACTCCTTGCACAAGGAGGGCAGGTCATTGCTAAAGAGGCTGGCTGTTCACAGAGCTCTGTGTCCAAGCACATTAACAGAGAGGTGAAGGGAAGGAAAATATGTGGTAGAAAAAAGTGTACAAGCAATAGGGATAACTGCACCCTGGAGAGGACTGAAACAAAACCCATTCCAAACTGTGGGGGAGCTCACAAAGCGTGGACTGCAGCTGGAGTCAGTGCTTCAAGAACCACCACACACAGACGTATGCAAGACTTTGGTTTCAGCTGTCGTGTTCCTTGTGTCAAGCCACTCTTGAACAAGAGACATCGTCAGAAGTGTCTCGCCTGGGACTGCTGCTGAGTGGTCTAAAGTTATGTTCTCTGATGAAAGTACATTTTGCATTTCCTTTGGAAATCAAGGTCCCAGAGTCTGGAGGAAAAAAGAGGAGTCACAGAATCCACGTTGCTTGAAGTCCAGTGTCAAGTTTCCACAGTCAGTGATGGTTTGGGGGACCATGTCATCTGCTGATGTTGGTCCACAGTGTTTTCTGATGTTCAAGGTCAACACAGCAGTCT
>NW_023628838.1:0-2096 GCF_014905685.2 Nematolebias whitei | reverse complement strand
AATTCCCAAAACCCCAATGGACAGACAAAGGCAGTTTTGGATTTATCCTTTTCCTCCATCTCAATCTGGTAATACCCTGACTTGAGGTCTAACACCGTGAACCACTTTGATCCAGCAAGGGCAGAAAATGTGTCTTCAAGCTTAGGTAGAGCATAGGCGTCCTTTATTGTTTTAAGATTTAACTTCCTGTAGTCAATACAGAGGCGTACACTGCCGTTCTTCTTGCGTACAACCACAATTGGAGAAGCAAATGGTGAATCAGACTCACGTATAACTCCTGAATCAGAAATTTCTTGTAAGTGCTTCCTTACAGTGTCAACATCCTGAGGGTGGATTGGTCTTGGCCTTTGTTTGAAAGGAGTGGGATCAGACAACTTGATTTGATGTTTAACTTTGTCTGTCCGGCCAAAATACAGGTCATGCTTTGCAAACACCTCAGGAATACTGTTGAGTTTTTGGATGACTCGTTGCTTCCATTCTGGAGGCAAAGGTGAGTCTCCAAAATTGTATGGTGGTTGAGATGGTTGTAGCGACTCTGTAGACTGGGTTGAATTCTGGACTTTTTGCTCTTGTGAAATCACACTCTGAAAAGTGCTGATTTCTGCTATGACTGCTAGCGCTGGAATATGAATCTCATGGTCAGACTCATTGCTTACAACAACTGGTAGATGACAAGGCTGGTGGTGAGGCAAGTCAATGAGGCAAGTTTTTACCATGAGCCCACCAGGAAGGGCATAGGAACTTGGGTGTTCAAGGAGAACCTGTTTTTCATCTTGCCACCATCTTGCAGTTAAACACCCTTCTACAACTGTGGTTTGGCCAGCACTAATGATTTGGGGCTGATTAGACTGCAAGGTGACAGTTGCAGTATAGTCATCCAAACTCTGGCCATAGCGGTGTTGGAGAATCTTGTACACTGCTATATAACCAGATATAGAAGTTTGAAATGACTGGTCAGGATGGGTATCAAAATGTTTGCTGTAAGCAACATCTAAGGTATTGGTGCCAATAAGAATCAGATGTTGAGATGGTTCAACATCAGGCACAACAAGAGCAAGTGTGTCGACCTCAACAGGTAACCCAAATAATTCAGGCGGGAAGGTCATGTTGATCTCTACATATCCCAGATAAGGCACCGTTTGTCCATTTGCTCCTTCTATTTCCAACAGGTTGTTTATTGGTTTGATTTCATGATCCCTGAGGTAAGTATTGTAGAAGGAGTAGGGGATAGTAGTAACCTGCGAGCCAGAATCAAGGAGGCAAGTGAACTGATCTCCTTTTATTTGAACTTTACCTGTGCTCTTTGTGCCAACAAGACCTCGTGGCAGTGTTCTTATCTTGTGTTCTTTGGGACTGTTCATATACACAGCTTCTGTGTGTCCCACTACAGAAGCTGTTTCTAGTTTAATGATTTTGAATTCTTGGCATCCCATGCTTGCTGCTTCTGGCGTAACAGTTTCTTTTTCTGTTCAACAAGACTGGGGTTTTCTTTATTGGTGCAGGAGGAGGAAAGATGGCCGTCTTCTCCACAATTAAAACAGTACCAAGGCTTAGGCTTGATTTTTAACTGAGGTGAAGAAGAGTAGGATTTGTTCTGTCTTGACATGGAGTTGAATTCAGCTGGACTCTTCCTGGACAGAAGTTGAGACATTTGCTACTGTAATTTCTGAAGTTGTTTTTTTCATTTCTTTCAGCTCTTCGTTGGATGTAGAATGTCCACAAGGACAGGCACTTTGGGACTGTATGTGAACTTTCTGTTTTGACGTTCCAATGTGCTTTTTCATAAGTTGTCTGTCTTCTTCTGTCCTCAGTAGCAACAACAACTCAGAAAAAGATGGTGGGTCATCTTTCTTTTGTTCCAGCTGTAACTTCGTTATGACAGTGTTGTCCCAACACCCACGACAAAACTGTTTCAGTAGATGTTTATTAATGTCGGCAGGTGAGATTCCTCCTTGCTTCACAACAGAGTTGAGAGTGAGCAGAAGCCTTTGAAGATAAGTGGACGGTCGTTCTCCTGGATTCTGCAGAATGTTTAAGTATTGGGCATAAAATTCTTCACCATCCTGCACTGTTCCAAAAGCAGAATCCAGTATATT
>NW_023628837.1:0-2096 GCF_014905685.2 Nematolebias whitei | reverse complement strand
CACTACTAATTAATTATTCTTAAAGCTAGTTCAAGCACAAAGAATATTAATTGTTTAATTACAACGGATTATTTTCTTTTTTGAGTTAAATTTCTGTTATGTGACCAAGATAACTCGTGAGTGGAGTGTTTAATCAGTGACATGAGACGCCATTTTATCTCTGACCCATCAGAATAAATGCGGCCATTTATTTAACAGAATAAAAATTTAACATTAAAACATGTACACATTGATTTGCTGATCTGTTTCTGATTAATAAACTTGGCACGCTTTACTAACAAGACAACAGAACATTACTGATTGAGACTGATTCATCTCTGAAGGCATCTAGCTTGATTTACTGACTAATAGAGAAGTTTAAGAGAGGAGGAATAGATTTAAGGAGTAAGTTTTAGATGGATGAAAGTTATGTGTTGAACCAGCACATGGCACCCTTCCTCACGACATCCAGCTCAGCCCTCCGGTACACTTCAGGACGTGCAGCGACTTTGTTACCTTAGCAGAGGATGTATCCACTCCGGAACAGAAGTCCATTGGTACGCTCCCTTTTCAGCGGCTCCGGTTAGAGTAGCTGGGGGTCATCAGAAATCGTGACGAAGTACTCAGTTCAACCGAATAAGCTTCCTTAGGAGTTGAGCTTTTAATGCTCAGGTTGAGTCACCGCCGAGGCAGGCTGTGACTACGCTGGAATGGAGAGACCTTTGGCACATGGTCAAATCCATCCACTACTTAGTTGAGTCTCATCTCCGACTGAAAGTTCCAGCAAGACTGCCAGACTAAGACTCGTGAAGACTTCGAAGAAGACGGACTTCGACGAAGACCAAGACTTAGAAGACTGGCTTCGACTGAATAGTTCCAAGAAGTTTTGCCTTTTAAAGGGGTATCCACTTCCTGTTACGTGGTACTTCCTGATTGGTTGAAACAACCAGCAGGGGTGTGGTTCTAGTGATGTTAGAGGGTCACTAGAAGTCAGGAGAGGATGTAGGAATGTTTAAGAACGGTTAGTACAGACGGAGAAATGTTTTTAAGAAATGAGAGGAAGCAGGTGCCAGCAGAAGTTATTTACTGTCTGCGAGTTTTAAAAACAAAACACTTTGTCCTCATAACTTGTCTCTGACTTTCGACCGACATCAGGTCCACTACCCTCATTCAGACAGAAGACTAAATGCACACTTACTTCGTAAATAGACATTTACTGTATTATCAAAGTCTAATGAGGTTTAAAAATCATTAATACTGTTTCACAGTTGATTTAAATGCGTGGTTCACTTCAACATTTAGAAATGTTATGAACTAAATACACTTTTGATTATCAAGATATTGTAAAATAGTAATGATAATTTAAAAAGAAGAGTGTTCTTTCAATTGATTAATTCAGGAAACAATTAAATAGTCTCTTGATGAGATAATTTGTATTTCTGGATACAAATCCATGAAATAACAGTTCCTGTCCCCTGAAGGTCTTCAGAAACAGATTGATGTCGGAGGCCTAGTTCACTACATTATTATTAAACTGCAAACGTGAAGAAACGTGCAGCACTTAAAAAACGAAACTTAACCTAAGCTGGTTCTGGTTCGGTAGATTGGACCCGGTGTTACACCATATTCTGTGACCTACAACTGTGCAACACCGCCCCCTACGGTCATACGGTGGTCACATAATATGACGTCACTACGGGTACTCAATGTTAAATTTTTAACCTCGATAGATGTCCTAGCAATCGATGTGTAGATTACTCGAGTATTCTGTTAATGCACTAGTATATATATATATATATGTGTGTGTGTATATATATATATGTGTATATATATATATATATATATATATATATGTGTGTGTGTCACATTCCTCACAGTTGGAACCCATTTGCAGGGAGGCGAGCGAGGCAGGAGTTTAAATAAAAATAATTTATTTAAACAACAAAACAAAAGGCTGTCTGTGCAGCAAAACTTACTCTGGCAAAACAGGATCAAAAACAAGGCTGAACAGGACATCAGAGTACACAGGCAGAGCAGATCATCAGGTGAACAAAAACAGACAGGACAGAGGAGGACTGAGATGTCTGTGAATACAGAACAATGACCGGACCAGGAGT
>NW_023628836.1:0-2096 GCF_014905685.2 Nematolebias whitei | reverse complement strand
TATGGTCCTTAGGTCAAGGTTTTGACCTTCAGGCCTAGTTCACTACAGTCCCCCCTTTGGAAATCATCGCCTGTCCATGGGGATGAATTCCGACCTGAACTTACGCCTTTGAATGTTCTTGAACTTGATGTAATCCAGCAAGGAAAACAAAAGTCAAAAGTAATCCAGCAAGGAAACAAAAGTCAAAAGTAATCCAGCAAGGAAAACAAAAGTCAAGGTAATTCCACAATGTTCTTGGTAATTCCATTGTGTTGATGATAATTCCATAATGTTGTTGGTAATTCCATTGTAGCAATGCTTTAACCCCTTGGAAACAGAGTCTGTAATCCATTGGAAAAAGTCATATAATCCACAACGGTAAATCCACAACGATTGGAAGTGTTGATTGATCAGCATACAGAGGGGTTCCCTTAACTTGAACTGAAGATGCGGCCACTGGATGAAGAGTGGAGACCAACATCAGGATTGAAGGTCTCCTCCAGCGAAGGTCGTCGCTGGGTGGATGTCCAGTCTGTGCCGTTCTGGTTCAATGTGACATGCAATTATGTGGTTTAAGGTGGGCTTATGAAGGGGATTTTACATAAGGCCTTAAACTATATGCACCTGGTGTGTAAGCTATTATGATTGGGAACAGCTACAGCTACCAGTTAAGGGATGGAACATGCTGAAAAGGGTAACTATAGGGATTTATACCTATAGAAAAGGGTTCCAAACTATTTTTCCATTTCTAACTTGGTTTAAGTTAGCTTTACATGGCAAAATATAGTTTGGTTCAATTGTCTGTTGTCTTTTAGACGAACGACTTGAGATTGGGTGTTTGGTTTCCCCATAAATGTTTTGGAAGTCTATGGCGAGACTCATCAAAAAAGAATTAGCTATCCCCCCGAATAGAATTGTTCGAGTAGGTTCGGCTTACGCGTTGTGAGATCAATGTAGATTATGGTACTTAAGGTAGCAATAATATACATTGACTCCGCAAAGATTGCAATTTAATGAATGAACTGCATGTTGGCATAGTTAAAACCCTTTACAGTCTCCAACTAAAACTTACACACAAAATTCATTCTTACCTCAGAAACAACCAAAACCAATTAAACAACGTTTCAACATCGACAAGGGTAGTGACTAAGCAACTAGAAACCTCGTTTCACTGCTTCACCTCACCCTGGTTGTCAGATTCAGTCACGCTGTCCCGTGTGTTTGTTTCTTTGCACACCTTGTGTGGTTTAACCTGGTTACGATGTACCCATTTAACAGTTGGCTCTTTTTGGCCTTTACTGATTTTTATCTGATAGACAACTGGAGACAGTTTGTCTGTTATCAGATGGGGTCCAGTCCATCTGGGCATCAGTTTACGGGCGAGAGTTCCGGTCCCGGACTCTCTTCTCCCAGTTGTGGGGGCAAACGTGTAGTACCAGACCCTGTCTCCCACTTGGAGTTCCTCGTGAGAGGCCTTTTGGTCGTAGTACGCTTTGCGTCCTTCAGCTGATTTTTCCAGGTTTTTCCGGGCGAAAGCAAAAGTGTTTTTAAGGTGTTTTTCCAAGTCTTTCATGTATTGTTGCGTAGTGTAGGCTGTTGCCATGGCAGCATCGCCTGGTTGGTACAACAGGTGTAGAGGGAGAGTCATTTGTCGACCCGTCATCATCTCGAAAGGAGAGATGCCAGTCGCCGTGTGTGGACCCTTATGGCCATGAGGACCAGAGGGAGTTTCACGTCCCAGTCCTTGTGGTTTGCGGCTACGTATTTTTTCAAAATACTCACCACAGTCCTGTTTGCTCTCTCAACCTGGCCTGAAGCCTGTGGATGGTAGCCAATATGGAAGTTGGCTTTGACGCCTAGCGTCTTCCACAGTTCCTTCATTACTTCACCTGTGAAGTGTGTACCTTGGTCCGAGTTCACCCTGAGGGGAAGTCCAAACCTTGAGAATACATGATTCATTAATAACATAGCAGTGGTTTGTGCTGTGTCATTAGGGGCTGGTAGACATTCTACCCATTTGGTAAACGCGCAGGTTACCGTGAGAAAATATTTATTTCCTCTAGAGGTCTTAGTGAGTGGTCCGACCCAGTCAATCTGGAGGTCCGACCATGGAAATG
>NW_023628835.1:440-2096 GCF_014905685.2 Nematolebias whitei | reverse complement strand
TGAAGGACTTTGTTTGAGTGGGTCACCGGGTGCTGGAATAGCCACATTTAGTACAGACACCTAGAAACGACAAAAACACGACATCTTAGAGTCTCACACTTCACGAAGAAAACTCAGAGACATAGGAGGAACGGTCTCTGAGCACCCCAGGGTATGCCCTGGGTACTTGTGATTGTAACAATATTGTATGACATGTGTACTAACCATTTTTCTCTTATCTTTTAATTGCAGTTTTGATTTAGAGCGCATCCATTTATTTACTCAGCTTGAAAGTGATAAGTATATTCAGTTTGTAACGTTAAAAAGAAATATCTATAATCTAGTATAAGCAGTATATTAACAGAGTGTTATTTTGTATTCATTTTGTGTTAAAGGAACTGCTTGCCTGGCTGTCTGCTGAGGAAGTCACTGTGCGAGACATCTTCATTTATTGAGTACAGTTTCTGTTTACAAGATCAAAATGCGGTGGCCACCAAAGCACGTGGTGATAGGGATAGGTGTTTTGTCATCCATCGTGTTGTCACTCATTTTCTCTTTTGAATATTTCTGCATTATTCCCGGTTTACCAGAGTGTGAGCAGACTGGTACAACAGGCAGGGTGCGAAGGAGTGTGACACCACACACAGTCATGAAAGATGCGTATGGCCTTCCGGTGCTGAAAGTAGAGTATCCCAAAGACACCACTACTACCCTAAGCCTGCCAATCTGTGACATGTTTTATTGTACGGATTACCGTATTGCGAGTGCAGCCTTTTATATTTGTCCATGTCCCAATCCATCCAGATGTTCGTGGTGCCATGAGTAGAATTATGTCACGTTGTATTCGGGATCATGGAAACCTGATATGTCTGGACATCAGACTAATTACAGAGATTGGTGGAGGGCGCATGCCACCTTGGCAAAAAATAACAGATACTTGTTATTGTCCTTTCAGTATGTTCGTACTTGGAATAAGTTAACCAGAATAAAGCGTGAGATGATCTACACCTTGGTGACGGAACCCATTTATGTGCTTGTAGCCACGGATGTCGCTGGCAAGGACCCTTTCTGGGTGTTACAACTTGCTCTTACAGAGTTGCCAGTCCAAGACCCTACTCCTCCTCCGACCCAGGAGTCATCGCTCCCAATGTCTATGCGAATTGATAGTGTTGACTATACCAGTGTAGTGAGTCACGTGGGTACGTGTCACTTGTTGTATGACAAATATATGTGGTATATATTTATGCATACTTTTCACGAGTTCTTCATTTTTCTGACTGTAAAATGCCGTGCATTGAATTTAACAGAAATGTAACGAGAGACGTTATTACCTTTGACCCATCAAATGAATGGAGTCATTTATTTTCAGAATCAAAGTTTAACATCAAACATTTACATTAATTTGGCAAAATATGAAAATAATAACAGACAGTTTCACAAATAATGAACTTCAAATCACTCGGCGGTGATTTGAGGACTTTGCTTCAGATATTTCTAAAAATATCTGTACTGATTTATGAGAGAGAGGTGAGTTTAAGAGGAAATTGAGATTTATCTTACAGAGGAATATGTGAGGGAATTTAATCTGTTTAACCAGAAATTGCACGCTCCGTCAGGTATCTCAGCTTGTCCCAGGTACACTTTAGTCGAAGAAGAAACCGTTACCTTGTTGACGAT
>NW_023628835.1:0-340 GCF_014905685.2 Nematolebias whitei | reverse complement strand
ATAATTCCAAACGTCTCTGGATCATCCTGAATTCTCGAATTCTCTTCAGAACTCCTTGAGCACTACATGAGAACTTTTCCATTCTCCATTCCAACTCTCTCTAACTCTAGTTTTCTTCTGAACTCCTTCAGAACTTTTTCTTTCTCGGAATCTTTTCCATTCTTCACCATTCCAACTCTCTAACAGAACCGGGAAGTTGTCACATTTTAAATGAGTTTACTTCCGAGTTTACTTCAGAGCTTTCTGATTCGTGGATGGACCAGAAAGAGGAGTGGTTTTGACGTAAGGTGTTTATCAAAAGTCGAGGTCAGAGAATGAAATTTGTTTAACAACTGACAGA
>NW_023628834.1:0-2096 GCF_014905685.2 Nematolebias whitei | reverse complement strand
ACCAGAGACGGAGCTGCAGCTGGAGAACCAGGAACGGAGACCAGAGAAGGGGCTGCAGCTGGAGAACCTGAGACGGGGGCTGCAGCTGGAGAACCAGAGACCAGAGACGGGGCTGCAGCAGCAGGTGATGGATCCAGAGCTGCAGCTGGAGAACCAGGAACCAGAGACGGAGCTGCAGCTGGAGAACCAGGAACGGAGACCAGAGATGGGGCTGCAGCTGGAGAACCAGAGACCAGAGACGGGGCTGCAGCTGGAGAACCAGAGACCAGAGACGGGGCTGCAGCAGCAGGTGATGGATCCAGAGCTGCAGCTAGAGAACCAGGAACGGAGACCAGAGATGGGGCTGCAGCTGGAGAGCCAGGAACAAGGACCAGAGGTGAGGCTGCAGGTGATGGAGCCAGGGCTACAGCTGGAGAACCAGAGACCAGAGACGGGGCTGCAGCAGCAGGTGATGGATCCGGAACTGCAGCCGGAGGACCAGGAACCAGAGACGGAGCTGCAGCTGGAGAGTCAGTAACAGAAGACAGAGCTGCAGCAGGTGGTGGAGGAGTCTGGGCTGCAGCAGGTGGTGGAGGAGCCATGAACCCCTCAGGAGGACTGGAATGAGGAGTATCCACCTGGGTCTCCTCGCAGTGGGGCAGAAGCGGAGCCAGGTACGTTGCCACTATGGAAGCCTGCCACCGTTCTAGCTCCTCCAGCGAGGGAGGGCTGTACTGCTCCTCTGAGGGACACAGGTACCTCCCCCCCAGCGAAATTTTCTGCCGTTCCTCCGGCGACTGAGGGCTGGGCTTCTCCTCCCTCCGCGAAGCTCTCCCCTTCTTGCGCTGGGTTCGGGGAGGACCAGCGGTTTGCCCCCCTCTCTCCGATGATTGCTTGGCCCCGCCAGGTGGAGAGCGAGGAGGAGGTGGCCAAAAACTCGAACAAAGTAATCATCCTCCCGCTGGGTTCAGTATGGTCTCGGGATTCTGTCATGTTCGGCCGTCAGGAATGTTTGAACCCACGTGCAGGAGGATGACGAGGACGCTCGAGGAATAAGTAAAAATATATTTATTTAAACAAAACAAAATCAAAACGCTGACAGGGCAGCTACTCACAAATTAATCGGATGGACGGAACGGAAGGCTGAACACAACACCATAGAAGGACAATCCCGAGACGAAGACAAGACACCAGTGAACTGAATATATACACACACACTGAATAGGACAATGACAGACATCTGCAGTGATTAACATTAGACACAGGTGAGACAGGGGCTGAACACAAGGGAAAACACTGAGTGCTGGAAACATGAGGAAACAGACCAAACCCCCACACCTTTAGTCATGATATAGGTGTGAATGTGATTCATCTGGATGTGAATTCAGTTTTAACAAGCAGTATTTTGATGTCACTTTGCTGATGGATTTAAATAGTGAATGTTTGTCATCTTTGAGATTAACGCTATTCTGGACTGGAATTGAACAGGGAATGCAAGTAAGCCTTAATATTATTGGTACAAGAAATTCCATTGGGTAAGACTTACACTTTGTACATGTATATGAAGAGAGGTCAGAGGTTGTTGCACAAGTCCTTTTTCTGTTTTTTCTCTTATGAACAGTAAACAACTGCAAAATTTAAACCTCAGTAATTGTGTCCTGTGAGGCAACCAATTTTTATAGACTACATAAAAATAGAGGGTAAAATGAATATTGCAAAACATGCAAAAATCCCAGAGGACTATCTGATGCTGTCTGCAAAATGAACTTTGTTGTGTGCACAGTCTCTTCCATCTCACCTACTGAAGCTTGTAACTCAGGGTGGTCATAGGTGTTTTGATGGTCTCTCTAACTGTTCTACTTATTGCACAGTCAATCAGTTTGTGAGAACAGCCTACTATTGGTAGGTTTGCACATGTCCTATTTTCCTTCCATTTCTTGATGATAGATTTAGCAAAACTTCTGAGGACGATTAGACATGTACTTTTCAATAATCTTTACTCAGAGTTAATTTAGGACAGTCACTTTAATGGGGGTTAATGTTTACTCAAGCTCACATTTTACATTACAGTTGTAGTGAGTCACGTGAGGTACGTGTCACTTGTTGTATGACAAATA
>NW_023628833.1:0-2096 GCF_014905685.2 Nematolebias whitei | reverse complement strand
ACTTCCCCTGATAATATGGGTCACCTTGGTTCCCATATCTCTTCGTCCTACGCACACCCCACTTACGATAATCACGTTCATCCTCTGGGATTAAATTCAATCCCTTTAGATCTTTTTTGTCCCAGCGTGCACCTTCATGACGCGGTTTGTTAGTTTGAAAAGACTGCTTTTTCTCTCCTTTTTTAGGAGGGGGAGGCGACACGCGCCATCCTTCCAGTTCTAGCGAATGGGGTTTAACCTTTACACCAGGAAACACCTCTATGGGCGTCTTAACATGAGAACAGGCCTCAAACACATTCACAGCACACTGTTTAATCTCATTGATGGATTTTTCTTTGAAATTAGCCATCATTTGTACTGACGTCCTTATGTCAGTATGGAGGTTTTTGCTGAAATCAAATTTAAAACCCTCTTCCTCCTCCATGCCGGTTTCACTCCTGTAACCAAAATAAGCTTGAAAGATTCTTTTGTAATAAACCTTTGGATGCTCATGCTTCCCTTGCGTGACCTTGTCTGCAGCTGGGAAGCCACCTGGCCCCGTGCAGGGGTTGTATTCTCTGATCAAAGCTTCACACAGAAGGTTGTAATCCCTTCTCGTGGCATCAGGTTGACGCTCGATGAAGGTGAACACCTCTCTGTCCGAAGTGAGCCTTATCAGACTGATTTTATCTTCAACCGTAGCATTAGGATAACCACTCAGTCTGAAATCAAGGTCATTTAGATACGCCTTCGTGCCAGTAGAACCCATAGGTCCAAGAATAAAGCGTTGAACATATTTTGAGATTTATTGAAGTTCGTCCATCGAAAGAGGAGCTCTCGACGGCCTCTCTTGCCAGCTTGGTAGAGGAGACCTGGACAAGTCTGTCCCTGCTCCTTTAGGTAAGGGTGGAAGTGCTTGTGATAGAGGGAGATTTGGGTCTGGAGCCCAGTGTGTCCCCACATTCTGTCCACGCCTCATACTATTTTCCCTTTCTGCATGGCAAAGTTGTGTTTTAAGCACGTCTATCTCAGCTCTGCACTGGTACAATCGTGATACCGTTTCCTCGTACTCCTCTTTTAATGAAGAGTATGTCATGGAAACCTGTTCTTCGACTTTCCTGGCTTCAGTAAGTGATGCTGAAAGTGACTGTACTTGCTTGTTCAGTGAATCAATTTCTGCACGTGTGGTTTGAACTAAGCACACTTTTGATTATCAAGACATTTGTAAAAATAGTAATGACAATATAAAAAGAGAGTGTTCTTTCAACTGATTAGTTCAGGATACAAATTAGAAAGTCTCTGGATGAGCTAATTTGTATTTCTGGATTCAAATCAATGAAATAACAGTTTCTGTCCCATGAAGGTCTTCAGGGTCAGGTTTTGACCTGAGGCTTAGTTCACTACAAATATTATATTTGAAAAGGGGGAACCTACACTTTACAGGCACAGGACTCCGGAGCTGTGATGGACAACCAGAACTAATTTTGTGGTTTAAACTTTTTCCCCTTTTGTTACAGCTGATTGAATGTTTAATGTTACAGTACAGTGTTGACAATGATGTGTTAACCGAGGGAATGATCTCTTTCCATGCGCATGCAATTACAGTTTTACCCAACAGGTTAAAGGAGGTGGAACATGCAGCAGAGCAGAACTAATCAAACTAACTAACTAATATCACTAATATATGCCAAAGATTCTTCAGTACCCTTGGGAACCTCTCTCAAAATGTTTGTTTTCACCGTATCTTGCAGTCACATATGAATTATTTTTATGCCTGTGCAGAAAATCGGGTTTGATTCAGGAGGTTGTTAAGAAGAAAGCAGAATGTGAACGTTTTAGACGTGAGTTAATTTGAATCCATTTGTTTGTGGATGTGCATTAGTTGTGCAATGATCAATTTTTGAAAATATGTACGAGGTTTTCCCTCCTTTTCCCCAGAAATAATTAGTTTTACCCATTTAAATTCTTAGCAGTTGAATCATACAATCAGAGATGCTTCAGAAACCATAATGTATCTGCAGTTTTGTTAACGAGTATCAGAGCAGACTAGTTGTGGATTTTACTGACAGGAGGTGTTGAGTTTGAGGTTAGAACATTCTGGCATAGAGAATAATATA
>NW_023628832.1:0-2096 GCF_014905685.2 Nematolebias whitei | reverse complement strand
TTTTTTTTTTTTTTTTTTCAGAAAAAAAAAGTTAGGCAAATCCATAAAAGACCATTTTAACCCAATCCAAAACAATATAAATGCTGAAATTTGAAATAAATTGTTAAAATTATATGAAAAAAGAAATAAATGCTAGTTGATTCATTGAGTTGTAGTTATTTAACAATTTCACAGCCCTAAACTCAGTATGTTTACAATACAATAAATATATTTCTATTAAAGACAATAAAACATGTCAAAGTTGTGCTTTCTGTATTTTTCTGTGTTCTTCAGTACATTAAACACAGCATTCCTTTTTATAAATGTGTAGATTACACAGCTTCTAATTAAAGCTTTCGATAAATCATGGATGGTTTTCCTTTTAACAAGTGAGTGTTTACTTTATAAACTTTCTGCATCAGCTTCATGTCTGCAATGCAATTACACAGAACTGTTGATCAATAATTGATAAACCAACAAGTAATTGTCTCCCTCTGTAAGTTATCTGCTCCAATAACTCTGATTATTTATCAGTTAATAATTCATAATCATTTCTGGGAATAAGAATAACTTAGAGCCAGTGTGTGTTGTCACATTCTGCAGCAATTAAATGCAGGCGAGTCAGAAACCTTGTTCATATGTTGCAGCAGCACCGCATCTGTGACCCAGAGGTCTTTGGGTGTGACTGCGTTGTTTCTCAGACGGCGTGCATGCAGAATGGACATGTCTTCTCTGTCTCGCAGCGCCATGGTTCCTTTTTTACTCACAGTCAAATACAAAGCTGAACTCTGAAGGTACAACACCTGGAGAGATCAGAGGGAAAAACAGCATTTAACCAGGACAGAAAAACAAATTATCCAGACTAACAGACACCATTCCTAACTCACGCTGACAAAGCAGCAGCCTCCACAGCGCCTTCAATCCAGCAATGCATCTCCTACACTGGAGTGTGAAGTTAATTAGTTACAATGAGGCCTTTTAAAATAGAAATTTAAATATTTATTATAACTTGTTGCCCCTCCTCTTGCTGGCCACTCAGTAGTGATAAAAGTGCACTAGAATAAGCCCATTAAACATGATCTCCCCTCTAAATCTTCCTCTTACCGAGAGCGAGAAAATAAAATTGAGCGGCCCACATTCGGCGCTGCGGCCAATAAAACAATGCAGAATTAATGAATTGCAGGATTTTATTGGCTGAACTGTAAGAGCAAATGTGCAAAATAAAAGGCTGCAATTAACTGCATCTCATGGGCAAGAGACAGAATATCTAATGAGGGAAAGGTTTGGTAATGCATTCTGAATAACAGGTTTCTAGGGTACACTTTTTTCTGTAGTTGCTGATGGATACAAACAGTTTTTTCACTACTTTTCCTCAAATGGTTCTTATTCCAAACTAAAAGTATTTGTAGTGCATGTGTAAAAGTAAGTGTATATATTTTGATTTTGTTTTGTGTTCTGGTCGTTGATTCTTGCTTTATACGAAAGTACAAAAGTATTTTCTAACACTGTAAATGTTGATAGAGCATTCACACTCTTGCTGTTTGTTTGTTGTTGTTTTTGCTTATTTTTTAGTTTTTAATATATTTAACTTTAAGAGATTTTACTGTTTTTGAAAGACATTAAGACCTCTTTGCTTTATATAAAAACAATGTTCTTTTCAAAACCTGTTTCAGTGCACTGGAACTATTTTTGTCTCTTGTTCTACTTTTGGTTATTGTTCCTACTACTTTTAGCTTTTAGCTAGCCTTTTGCTACTTCTAACTTTTAGCTGACCTAATTTATGCTAGTATTTTCTTACTTCAACATGTACTATTTTAGTTTTTAGACCTACTTAGATTCCATCTATTTCCAAGCAATACTAACTTTTGTTACTTTTAGCAAGCCTTTTGCTAAATTTGTTCTTGCTATCTTTTGGCTTCTTTTGGTGTTTAATTACTTTGTTACATTCAGATTTTTACCACTTTTAATTTTTACCAACATTGCTATTTTTAGCTTTTAGCTAACCTATTGTTACATTCCAAAAAAGTTCAATCTGGTCCTCTGGACATTCAAAAAAACAAAAGCAAAACAAAGCAAAAAAAATTCTAGAAACGTTTCGTCTCTCATCCAAGAGACTT
>NW_023628831.1:1543-2097 GCF_014905685.2 Nematolebias whitei | reverse complement strand
GGGAACACAGACACAAACAGAAACAGCAAATGGTACCATCCTTACAGTACCCCCCCTCAAGGACGCCTCCAGGCGTCCCCAAAAAAAACCCCTCCCGAAGGATTTGGGTGGGTGGAGGGCGGCACTGCAAGGGTGGAGGGCCAGAGGAAACACAAGGAAGAACACAAGGACCTGAAAGAACTAAGGCAAGACACAAGCAGGAAAAACACAAAAGATTTGAACGGTCGAGAGACCGTCCCTGGAGTCATCGTTCAGGAGGACGGCCGGGAGACCGTCCATCACGGGACCCACGTTCAGGGGGGCGGCCGGGAGGCCGTCCATCACGTAGGACCTTGGAGGACGCGGCAGGCGGCGTGGACGACTTGGAGGCCGCGGCAGGCGGCGTGGACGACTTGGAGGCCGCGGCAGGCGGCGTAGACGACTTGGAGGCCGCGGCAGGCGGCGTAGACGACTTGGAGGCCGCGGCAGGCGGCGTAGACGACTTGGAGGCCGCGGCAGGCGGCGTAGACGGCGAGGAGGCCGCGGCAGGCGGCGTAGACGGCGAGGAGGCCGCG
>NW_023628831.1:0-1443 GCF_014905685.2 Nematolebias whitei | reverse complement strand
GGCGGCGTAGATGGCGAGGAGGCCGCGTCTGGCGGCGTAGACGGCGAGGAGGCTGCGTCTGGCGGCAAAGAGGCCTTGGGAGCCGCGTCTGGCGGCGAAGAGGCCTTGGGAGCCGCGTCTGGCGGCGAAGAAGCCTTGGGAGCCGCGTCTGGCGGCGAAGAGGCCTTGGGAGCCGCGTCTGGTGGCGAAGAGGCCTTGGGAGCCGCGTCTGGCGGCGAAGAGGCCCCGGAGACCACAGCTGGTGGCGAAGAGGCCCCGGAGACCACAGCTGGTGGCGAAGAGGGCTTGGAGTCCACAGCTGGCGGCGAAGAGGACTTGGGGCTCTGGGGCTCTGGAGCACTGCAGCGTGCGACGACCATGGAGGCGACCCCTCTGGAGATGCTGAGAGCGCCGACCCCTCTGGAGATGCTGAGAGCGCCGACCCCTCTGGAGACTTGGAGAGCGCCGACCCCTCTGGAGACTTGGAGAGCGCCGACCCCTCTGGAGACTTAGAGAGCGCCGACCCCTCTGGAAACTTGGAGAGCGCCGACCCCTCTGGAGACTTCGGACCCACTGGAGGCTTGGCTGCAGCTGGAGGAATGGGGACCAGAGACAGGACTGCAGCTGGGGAGCCAGGGATCGGGGCTGCAGCTGCAGGAGATGGGGTCCGGGCTGCTACAGCAGGCAGCGAGTCCGGCGAGGGGTCTGCAGGCGGCGAGACCAGGAGAGCCGGAGCGGGCGGCGAGACCAGGAGAGCCGGAGCGGGCGGCGAGACCAGGAGAGCCGGAGCGGGAACCAGAGACAAAGCTGCAGCTGGAGAACCAGAGACCAGAGATGGGGCTGCAGCAGCAGGTGATGGATCCAGAGCTGCAGAACCAGAGACCAGAGACGGGGCTGCAGCAGCAGGTGATGGATCCAGAGCTGCAGCAGGTGGTGGAGGAGTCTGGGCTGTAGCAGGTGGTGGAGGAGCCATGAACCCCTCCCTTCGCGAAGCTCTCCCCTTCTTGCGCTGGGTTCGGGGAGGACCAGCAGTTTGCCCCCCTCTCTCCGATGATTGCTTGGCCCCACCAGGTGGAGAGCGAGGAGGAGGTGGGCAGCGGGGTGCAGTGGCGCGGTGAGGCGGAGAGGGACAGAGAGGCTGTGAGGACCCAGGTTTAATGGCCAGGTGGGTCCCCCAAAATGGATTCCTCCTCTCCTCCCTTTCTCTGTCTTTCTGGGCAGTCTTCTCTGCCTCACGGGCCAAAAACTCGAACAGAGTAATCATCCTCCCACTGGGTTCAGTTTGGTCCGGTCATTCTGTCACAATCCTCACAGTTGGAACCCATTTGCAGGGAGGCGAGCGAGGCAGGAGTTTAAATAAAAATAATTTATTTAAACAACAAAACAAAAGGCTGTCGGTGCAGCAAAACTTACTTTGGCAAAACAGGATCAAAAAACAAGGCTGAACAGGACATCAGAGTACAC
>NW_023628830.1:741-2097 GCF_014905685.2 Nematolebias whitei | reverse complement strand
CCACACTCTTGCAATATTCTAAACAATGTTTATAAACACTAAACACTCGAAAACAGCACAGAATGTCATGAATATATCTCTCTGCTTCCTTAGGCCACACCCACTTGTCCGCTCTGCACGGAGAACAGCTGATCAGCTGCAGCAGTGAGCTTATCCTATAGTATGGGCTGCACAAAGGCATGAGGATGCTTTTTCTGCAGCTGTGGGCTGCACAAAGATGCAGCAGGTGCTAAATATTTTAAAATAATTTATTTTAAGTAAAAAATTCCATGCCGATTGTGTGGCTCATCCATCTATCAGCCAATTGTGTCATGTCGACTCTTTTTTTGAAAAAACATGATAGAGCGAGTTAGCAATAAACGAACAGTGAAGTAGTGCGGGACTTCTAACTGAGAATCATCCTTACTACTTGCATACTCCAAGAAATATCAGATTTTGCGTGAACTAAGAATATCGCAAACATTTGCAGTATGTCTTTAATCTAAAAACACAAACAAACAAACAAAAACCCAACAACCGGTGATCAGGTGAATGAAAGCGGAAGAACCAGTAAGACCTTTTGTTGGATTACATCAGTCTTGAGACAGCCTATGCCTCCACATCAGACCATTTTCTCTGGGCTTCTTTGATCGTCTCCAACATGTAGTAGAGGTGGGTGAGCCCCTTTGATTTCGTACCGTGGGGCATCGTTGTTGATGTGGGGTGTGTTGGGGCTGGGGGCTTCGGGGGTCATGGGTCCGGGGCAATTGCACTTGACTAGGGTTAAAAAAATAAACAGTGATCAGGTGAATGGAAGCAGAAGAAACTAATAGTTTGTCTGGGAATCTCAAAGTCAGGGGCGCTCCATAAGAGAGAAAGGGAAAAACATACTGATGTTCTTGAAAGTAAGTACTATTTTATAACTAATGGTGTACCCATTAGGGAACTAATGGAGTTGCGGCAAGAGAAGGTTGACATGACTGAAGCAGGGGGTTCCGGAAAGAATTTTAGCAGGGGATTAGACAAGCAGATTGCCAATGTCCCCTTTCAGTACCAAAAGTTTTTACTTTATTTTTGGAGATTAGTGATTTTCTGGACAGGAATTGAATAGAGAATGCTTTTGGTGCAATATATTAAAATTGGTAGGAGTTACACTGTGGAGAAGAACAGAAGGGAGTCCCCACCACCCCCCAAGTCAAGACACCACCACCACCACCCCCCCGGATGTCCGAGGCAGCGCAGAGTGATGGATCCTGGTGAGTGAATGGAGCAATTTTATCCTTGACCAGGTGCAATGGACATGGATTAATCTTCACCCACCCCAAAAGTATTCATATATATATATATATATATATATATATATATATATATATATAT
>NW_023628830.1:0-731 GCF_014905685.2 Nematolebias whitei | reverse complement strand
ATATATATATATATATATATATATATATATATATATATATATATGTGTGTGTGTGTGTGTGTGTGTGTTGTATTGAAATTGAAATACTTGGCAACCCAATTTTCTATCTCCCAATATTCAACCTTTCTTACCCCTAGATGCAGCCACACACTGCAATGGAAATTGTTACCTCATCGATTTTTCAAGTTATCATTGCTCACAACACAAATTGTTATATTTGTAGATCTCACAATATTATCACTATATTATCAATATTTTGTCTTTAATACTTTTTATTCTAACTTTGGACTTTATTGTGATACAGATCTACAGAATACCATTAAACATTTGTTGCATGGACAGACCCCCCCCCCCCCACCACCACCACCACACACACACACACACACACGCACACACACACTTGGTATGCCAAATGATGCACGTGACAGCAGTCACTGTAAATTGTTACTGCCAGCTTTGCTGCCTTGCTGTGGGTGGCTGTGAGTGTGAGTGGGGCTGATGGCTGGATATCTGAGGAAACATACAGACAAAACATCAGTAAAGATGTGACGCTGAGGCTCAAACTGTGTGTGACAGAGGTCCCCTGCCAACAGCCCAGCAGTACAGCATGACAGCCTACTTTTCCAGCTCTGCTCCTTTCCTCCATCCCTCCCATCATGCCTGTCTGCTTGCCCTCTCAGTCTTGTTTAATGCATTATAAAAATTCACCGTTCTCTTTTATCAGTACCACA
>NW_023628829.1:0-2097 GCF_014905685.2 Nematolebias whitei | reverse complement strand
AGCAGCTGAAGAGAGAGTTTGAACCTTTTGTTCATTCAAATAAACAAGAAGCCATTCAGGCAGAGAATGTTTAAACTCCTCTAACAATATCAACTCCCGTAATGCATTAAAGTCCTTTACTTCACAAGCCGAAACCCACCTATCAAATAACAAACTCTTTTCTCTAGCAAATTCAACATGAGTTTGGCTTGAGGCTTTTTTGTGTCTACAAATTTTTTGTCTATATGCCTCAGGAACTAGTTCATAGACATGTAGAATGGCAGCTTTAACAATGTCATATTTCAAACTGTCCTCCAGGGACAGAGAAGAAATTGCCTCTTGAGCTTTACCATGTATTTTGCACTGCAAAAGCAGTGGCCAGACCTCAGAGGGCCACTGTAAAGCAGTTGCTATACGTTCAAAAACACCAAAGTAAGCATCCACTTCCGCTTCACGAAATGTGGGCACCATCGCTATATTCTTACTAATATCAAATGTGGTGACTGTAGAAGTAGGGGTCACCCTTTGAGCTTCCTTTGCTTCTGCTAAGGAAACACTGTCTTTCTGATGAGAGGACAATTCTAGTTGGCGTAAACGTACCTCTTTATTAGCCTCAATTTCCATTCTTTTTATTTTTAGTTGGACTCAAGGTGCCTCTGTTCCGCCTTCTCACGGGCTTCCACTTTGAGACGGGCTAGTCTGACTTTAAGTCGGGCCTCATCTCTGGAGCAAGTGCCTGTAGATGGAAGAGGGTCATAAGGGTCATTTTCAGGTCTCTCTTGTAAATGAGTCCTCGAGGTTCAATGGGATTTACCTGTATAAATAAAGGTTGATTGACATAACGAGGTAAGGTGAAGGGAGTCTTTTGTTCCCCAGCTTCTTTAGACATTTTGTCAGGAGATTCAGGTGCATCTACACTCATCTCCAGGCCAGCGGTCACTCTTTCAAGGATGAAGATGTTCACATCCTGGATAGAGAGGAACGATGGTTTGAGAGAGGAGTAAAGGAGGCCATCTTTGTGAAAAGAAATCGTCCATCATTAAACAGGGGTGGAGGCCTCCGGGTTCAACTGTCCCCCTCTTACAATGCTGTGATTGCTAGTATCACTCAGCCCTCTGTGAATAGTAAACAGCCATCAGTGTGCTAATGATCCATTGTTAGGCTGATGGTCCTTCTTGAGCATGTGATCAGCTGGTTTTGGTTGTCAGCAGCAAACTGGTTGATCCACTCTGAGAAGGTGCTATTTAAGAGACTGAGCTGAATACAGCACCTCAGACTGAGGAAGTCTCTCAGATGAGAGACGAAATGTTTCTATATATTTTTTTCCTTTGTTTTGTTTTGTTTTTTGTTTTTTTTGAATGTCCAGAGGACCAGATTGAACTTTCTTGGATTTTTCTACCTGGATTATTGAGCATGCATCAGGATATGGACGTATGCGATTAGAACTGCAGCTATTGTGAGAAATAGATGTTTTAACAACAGGACAGGACAGACACCTTATTTCTTGCTGACCGGGCAAAAGCCTAATTTATCCAGAATGAGAAAGTTTGGAAGTGAATGTTATGCTTATAAGCAAGACAAAGGGAAGCTGGATTTGAGGTGTACAAAAGGGATTTTTATAGGATATGATAAAAACAGTCCAGCATATTGTATTTACTTTCCAGATAGAGCTAAAGTTCAAAAGTTTAGATTGGTTATATTTGTGGCCAAAAGTAATGAAGGGAGATCAACACAGACAGATATAACATATGATGATGATGATGATGACATACAGGTGAGGAGGAGAGCAAAGATGGACAGAAATGGTTCAGAAGTAAATTTGCTAGAATCAGAAACTGACAGACAACCGGAAGAGAACAGTCAGACGCCACCTAGTGAAGAATCTGAAAACTCCAAGAGATATCCTCCTAGAACAAGAAAGAAACCAGAATATTTAAACGATTATGTATCAGGAGATGATATAGATGATCAAGCTTTAACCAACATAGACTACTGTTACAGACTGATGTGTAACTTACCTGAAACATTCAGGGAAGCAATAAAGTCACCTAACTCCAAAGAGTGGAAGGACGCAATGGATGAAGAAATGCAGTCTTTAAAAGAGAACAACACTTTTAC
>NW_023628828.1:0-2097 GCF_014905685.2 Nematolebias whitei | reverse complement strand
TTACATTAATTTGGCAAAATATGAAAATAATAACAGACAGTTTCACAGAAAATGAACTTCAAATCACTCGGCGGTGATTTGAGGACTTTGCTTCAGACATTTCTAAAAATATCTGTACTGATTTATGAGAGAGAAGAGTTTAAGATTAAATTGAGATTTATCTTACAGAGGAAATATGTGAGGGAATTTAATCTGTTTGACCAGAAGTTGCACGCTCCGTCAGATCTCCAGCCTGTCCACGGTACACTTTAGTCGAAGAAGAGGCCGTTACCTGGTTGATGATAGATCAGCTCAGTAAGAATCCTTTTCAACTGATATCAGCGTCTCCGTTGAAAACAGCTAAAATCCTCGAAGAGTCGTGCGTGGTTAGTTCAAAACAGAATTATAATCCCAAAACCTCTGGATTCTTCATTGCTCTGAAACTTTCAGAACCGGCTGCACTCTCAATCTGCTCATTCTGTTGGACTATCGGACCTGTTGTCAGCTCCCAATCCAACATCTCTCAGAACTCTCAAAACTAACTTGAACTGGGAAGTGCCACATTTTATTTGGGTCGACTTCCTGTTCAGTTTAGAGCTTTCTGATTCGTGGAAGGACCAGAAAGAGGAGTGTTTTTTGACGTAAGGTGTTTATCAACAGTCGAGGTCAGAGAATGAAACTTGTTTAACATACAGAAAAGATTATTGCAGAAGCAGCAGACTTTTTGGAGTCTACTCTTAGTAATCTTCTGAAAAAGTTTAAACATGACATTTCTTCTTCAGTAAACATTTTAGTTGACCGAAGACCAACCTTTCACATACTTACGACAGCTTGCTCATTTCAGACAGAAAAATCAAGAAAGGCATATTCAGGTGATTTCTGCTTTGAATGAGGAACAAAAATCATTACTTACTGTTTATGTAAAATAAAAATTAGTAGTTCTTTTCAACCTGTAAAGCATTGAGTGAACTAACACAATTTGATTATCAAAACATTTGTAAGACAGTAATGATTATAAAGAATTGTCTTTTCTGCTTGATTAATTCAAGAAAGAAAGTCATCAGATGGTTCAGACTTATTCAGATCAATGAAAATAACAGTCTCTGTCCATCTGGTAGATTTGAGGTTATCTGGTTCACTACACACTCAATTCATCAACCTTTTCTACTTTCCTTAAAGAATACTGACAAATGTTTTACCAACCTCTCCAGCAGGAGGAAGCAGTCAAGCATCTACTCACCCTAAGACAGGGAAGAAGGTCAGCCTCAGGTAACGTTTTACACTTCTGTGTAACAGCTGCTCAGACCGGTTGGGAGGAACTTGCTCTCAGATGTACATTTTTATATTCACTATCTGAAAAAATTAAGGATCAGCTCGCCATTACAGCTGAACCCCAGAGTCTTGATGAATTAATAAATTTGGCTATATGCATCGACAACCGTTTCAATGAGAGACAAAAAGTAAAAGACTACAACTCCCAGTGGCACTCCTTTTCCACGTCACACCAGACGCTGAACTACCATTGCTTTCACGACCTTCTTCCTGGAACCAAACTTGAACCTATGAAGATAGGGCGCACTGGATGACTTCAGAGGAGCGACAACGAAGGAAACAGACCAGGAGTTGCATTTACTGCGGTAAAAGTGGTCACTATATTGCTCACTGACCACTTTGGGGAAACAACCTTTCCCACCAATAAAACAGGAGATTATTGGTGGGAAGCCCTTTCTTTTTCTGCCTTACATTTGGTTTTACCTAAGTATCCTTGTAAACCAAATAAAATTACTCATTGCAGCACTCGTTGATTCTGTAGCTAAGCAGAACCTCATCAGTAAAGACTTGATGGATCAACTATCAGTCCCCACTTAGACTCTTCATGCACCCCTGACAGTGGCCGGACTCACTGATGGACATTCACCAAATTTCACCTCAAGGCTCAAAAACTACATCTTATCATCTGCAATAATCACCATGAAGAAGGTGAGGTTTTTTTGTTTTTGACTCCCATCACACAATTGATTTTGGGTTTCCCTTGGCAAAATAAACATACCTCTGTTATAAATTGTCAGCAAAAAAAGGTAAACAAATGGAGCACCTGCTATTTAAAAGAACTGCCTA
>NW_023628827.1:0-2097 GCF_014905685.2 Nematolebias whitei | reverse complement strand
GTGCCATCCGCCGTTGCCAGCTGGAACTCTACAGTGCAAAGAGGAAGGCGTTTCTAAGCAAACTCCACAAGCTTAGACGTTTACACTGGGCCAGGGGTAATTTAAAATGGAGTGTGGCAAAATGGAAGACTGTTCTGTGGTCAGATGAGTCACCATTTAAAGTTCTTTATGGAACTGGGACGCCATGTCACCCGGATCAGAGAGGACAAGGATAGCCCAAGTTGTTATCAACGCTCCGTTCAGAAGCCTGCATCACTGATGGTATGGGGTTGCATGAGCGCTTGTGGCATGGGCAGCTTGCATGTCTGGAAAGGCACCATTAATGCAGAGAACTATGTTCAGGTTCTAGAACAACATATGCTCCCATCTAGACGTCATCTCTTTCAGGGAAGACCCTGCATTTTTCAACACGATAATGCCAGACCACATTCTGCAGCAATCACAACATCACGGCTACGTAGGAGAAGGATCCGGGTACTGAAATGGCCAGCCTGCAGTCCAGATCTTTCACCTATACAGAACATTTGGCGCATCATAAAGAGGAAGGTGCGACAAAGAAGGCCCAAGACGATTGAACAGTTAGAGGCCTGTATTAGACATGAATGGGAGAGAATTCCTATTTATAAACTTGAGAAACTGGTCTCCCCTGTCCCCAGACGTCTGTTGATTGTTGTAAGAAGATGGGGGGATGCCACACAGTGGTAAAAATGGACTTGTCCCAACTTTTTTTGGATTTGTTGACGCCATGAAATTTGGAAACAACAGATTTTTTTCCTTAAAATGATACATTCTCTCAGTTTAAACTTTTGATCTGTGATTTGTGTTCTATTCTGAATAAAATATTAGATGTTGGCACCTCCACATCATTGCATTCAGTTTTTATTCACAATTTGTTTAGTGTCCCAACTTTTTTGGAATCCGGTTTATAATAAAGGACGGGTTTATTTGCGGTTTCATTTATTTATTTTTTCATCTTGACATCCTATGACGTCATCAACTACTCGAGTTTTATTATGTTAATGTCGAGTTTAAAAATTATGTAGTCGTTCAACCCCTAGTCTCAGTCTAACTTTTGTTTAATAAATGAACTTTGACGGTCAAATCAGCTGTACTTCAGAAGCCAATACATGGAAGTAGGAGCACGAAGAGGGACAATTCGCTGTACATTTCTTCCAAATTTAACAAGATAAGCACCTAAAAACAATTATTTGTTTTCTCGACTTTATAGTAAAGGTGTGTCTTGAGTGGTCAAATTAGCTGCATTTCGCCGGAGCGGCGCAGTGAAATGAAGCTGATTTGATGGTTGCGCCAGGCAAGCTAGACGAAGGTGGAAGACAATGGCACGCCAATTGTGTCATTAATAGCCACTTTTACCTATTACATGACACAACGGCATGCCATACTACTCGAGTGCCATCTAGTGGCTGAAAATGGTAGTGTTCAATATTTTCTGTCTGAATGAATGAAAATGGTCATATCTCAGCCAAAAATTGGTTTATAAATATGGGAAAAAAATCCATAAACAAGTCGCTTCAGTATATAAGTCGCAAGGCATGAAAATTATGCAAAAAACTGCGACTTAAAGGACAAAAAATGTGGTAATTAAGCAGTCAGTGAATAGTTTCTGTACACAGTGAGCAGAACATATATTATTACACAGCGAGTACTGACCAGTCTGAAGCTGCAGAGATAAAACACGGAGTACTGGACGTGAGAGGAGGCATGTGTCGGCAGAATGAGCTTATCAAACACACCCAGCAGGTCTCTGTACAGCTCCTTCGTTCTGTCCACATGAAACAAACCTGCAACAGACAGAGCACTGAAAATTTTAAAAAGATTTACTTACAAGCAGGAAGGATTCAAGGATTCAAGGTTCTTTATTTGTCATACACACCATATATGGTACATGTGGTGGAACGAAATTGTGTACACAACCAGTATCATCCATCCATCCATCCATCCATCCATCCATCCATCCATCCATCCATCCATCCATCCATCCATCCATCCATCCATCCATCCATCCATCCATCCATCCATCCATCCATCCATCCATCCATCCATCCATCCATCCATCCATCCATCCATCCATCCGAT
>NW_023628826.1:0-2098 GCF_014905685.2 Nematolebias whitei | reverse complement strand
AGAAGAAATGTCATGTTTAATCTTTACAGCAGATAATCAGAGTAGAGGCTCCACGAAGTCTCGTTTTCTCCAATAATCTTTCTGTCTGTTTTTAAACTATCTCATTCTCTGCCCTTGACTGTGATAACACCTTACATCACAAACCACACCTCTGATCTGGTCCATCCACCAATCAGAAAGCTCTAAAATGACCCGGAAGTCAACTCATTTAAATGTGGCAACTTCCCGGTTCTCGCCAGAGTTAAAGAGAGAAAAAGAGTAAAGAGTTCCAGAGTTTAACTCTCTGAAGAGAGTTCTGAATGTAGATGAACAGATGCTCTGATATATTCATCAATTAACGCGGATTCCTCATTTTTCTGAACTGAATAAAACGTGCATTGAATTTAATGAAATGCAAACGTGAGACGTCATTTATATTTGACCCATCAAAATGAATGCGGTCATTTATTTACAGAATCAAAGTTTAACATCAAACATTTACATTAATTTGGCAAATTATGAAAATAACAACATAAGCAATCAATCAGGAAAAATCATACGGCCATGATTTTTCCGTTGCTTCACCACAGACATTTATGAAACTGTACAATTATGATCTTTTACCCACACGGATGTGGATGAGCATTTTACACAGACATTTCTAAATATCTGGAAGAATATCTACTTGATAGAAAAGTTTAAAGATGGGAAAGGAGTTTAGAGGGAGTAAAGATGGTATGGGAGGGGAAGTGTTCACCAGAATTGACACTCTCCATCAGAACCCAGCTCTCCCCGGTACGCTTGGTAGGAAACTTGACTCATTACCTTTCTGAGGTTAATCAGCAGATATGGAGCTCCGTTAACGCTACCTGTCCAGCGTCTCCTTAGGATGCTGTGAATCGTCAGAAGTAGTGGCGAGTGAAAATGTTATAATCCCATGGAACTCGGAAGAGCTCTGTTGTCATGTCAGGATCATCCCGTCTCTCACAGAACTGTCCAGCGCTAGGACATATCAGCACTGTCCGCGCCGCAGAACTTCTCCAACCAGCAGAACTCAACAGAATTTCTCCAGAGCTTCAACAGAACTGAGTAGACCAGGAAGTACTGACATTTTTAAGATCTCTCTCCCGGTTCACTTTTGGGAGTATTCCCATTGGTCAGAAACAACCAGACGGGGTGTGTTTTGTGACGTAGAAGGTTAGAATGCAGCAAGAATTGTTATGGAAAGATCAGAAATGTTCTCACAGACAGAGAGAGTTTTGTTTTGGCGCGTTTCAGAAACAGGTGCCAAAACCTGTATATTTATGTCTGAGAGGATTCTAAAAACATGACAGTTCGTTCCAACAACTTGTTTTGCGTTTGACTCCAACCTTGGACCAACTTACACTTGCTCATTCAAAGGCAGAAATCAGAAAATGCATACAAATCTGTAACAGACCTCAACATGAATTCTAACTTTGCATGAGAAAAAATCATCACACAGTTAATAAAATTGATTAGTTCACTGCAACATCTAAAATGGTTTGAACTAAGACACTTTGATTATCAACATTTGTAAAATAGTAATGATAATAAAAAGAGAGTGTTCTTTTCACTTGAATCTTCAAGAAAGAAAGTCTCAGGATGGGTGAACCTGTATTTCTGGATTCAAATCAATAAAATGACAGTTCCTGTCCCACAAGGTTCTTAAGGTCAAGGGTTTTGACCTTAGGCTTAGTCGTGACACCAGATTAAGTTCACTACATGAAGGAGTTCAGAATTCTGACAACCCAGGATGCAGATTGGAATTTGGGAATTATAACTTCTGTTTGGATAACCTCGCACGACTCTCTAAGGGTTTGGCTGTCCTCATGGAGACGCTGAAAGAGTCAGAAAGGAACCCTACGCCGACGCTGATTTTATCATCAACCAGGTAGAAGGTTCTATTTTCGGCCAAGTGTACCGTGGCCAAGCTGATTCCCCAAGGAGCGTGCACGTTTCTGGTCAAACAGATTAATTCCCTCACACATCTCTCTGTAAGATAAATCTCCATTTTCCATCTTAAACTCTCCTTTCTCCTAAAATCATTACAGATATTTTAGAAATATCTGAAGCAAAGTTCTCAATCACTGCCGTGTGA
>NW_023628825.1:0-2098 GCF_014905685.2 Nematolebias whitei | reverse complement strand
ACAGGAAGTCTAATATTACATGCACAATCCTACAAATTAGGCCTTTTATTTCATTTAAAATATTCAATTAAAAAGTGTCCAAATATAAACTATAGTGTGCTCACCTGATTACTATGAACCAGTGGTTCCCAACCCTGGTCCTTGAGGAACACCATCCTTTTTTTCATTCAACCTTTATTTAGACAGGTAAATCCCATTGAGCCTCGAGGACTCATTTACAAGAGAGACCTGATTTCAATAAAGAATGATGACAACAACAGTGACAACAATAAACAGTTATAAAAAGTCATACTCCAGTTTTTTTTTTTTTAAACAAATAGGATGGCTAAAAAAAGTAAAAAAAAAAAAAAACCCAGCTAGATTCTAAATCCTGCATGATCTAGTTGTTTCACTGCTCCAACACACCTGATTCAGTGATTTAATGCAGAAGCCTGTTAATCACCCATTTATTAAAATCAGGTGTGTCAGAGCAGAGAAACAACTAAAACATGCAAGATGGTGTTCCTCAAGGACCAGTGTCGGGAACCCCTGCTGCTATAAACTATGCAGATTTTCCTAATGTAATGGTATAGACGTACAAACACCCACATTCATACAGATACAGGCTCTTACATAATTGCCTGCTTACATGGCGGCATGCGATAATGACATCTACAAGAGGTGCATCTAATTGTTTATTGTAGTTTGTTTTAGTTACCATTAAATAAAACGTTAAGATTGGTGCAATGAAGCAAAACAAAATGTATAAATAGCATTTCAACCCTTAATGAAGTGGTGTTATTTGTCAGTGCAACTCCTCCACTGGTCTGCAAGATAATTTTCAGTAGATATACGACGTATATGCATTTGTTAATGTTTTGTTTTATCTGCACACAATTATCGCACCAGGTCAACAGTCACTGAAACAGCGCAGTGATGCAAGAGGTCATGCAACTTTCCAAAAAAAGGAAAGATGATACTTTGTTAGTGGTGTGGCTACACAAAGAATAACAATATATTATTTCAGAGAATCCAAACCTAAACATTGCTTTAGCTTAACCGGTAAGTAGTATCTTCAACAAAACACATTTTGTTGTAACAACAGAGCTTTGTTTTCAGCCTCGTATTTTTTTATTTTTATTTTTCTAATCTTCAGACATAACGGCCTATGTGCTGAGCTAATAGCTGATTCCATTTCAAGTTAAAGGAAATGCTCAAACAATGATTGACATTGTTTCGTTTTATGCAAAGCTACTTGGAAAATATAGTTTTGTAAATAATTTTAATTAACATTTTTTAGGTTTAATGTTTTTGCCGAACCACAAACTCACTGAATCTTCGTCTTTCGGCTGCTCCCTTCCTCAGCGGTCGCCACAGTGAACTAATTTGCACAAAAACTTGGTGATTGTTTTTACGTCAGATGCCCTTCCTGACGCAACCACAGACCACCGAGCTACCACAGCCCTCTGTGTGGAGCAGAGAGCTGGCATCTGGGGCACTGGGGAGCAGATTGCTCAAGGGCCCAGAGTGGGGCAAATGAGGGTGGAGGCAGGTGTGCATGCTTCACCTTTCCCACGCACATTTTTGAAGTTGTTGGTCTGGGGGATTGAACTAGCGACCTTCCGTTTGCATGCTCGCCTTCTCTAACCTCTGCACCACCACTCACAAACTCACTGAATATTAAATGAAATCATTCAAAACTGTTTTGCATAGTCAACGAGCAGACTAAAAGAGTCTCAAACAAGACATGTTAAACCTCGACATTTTACTGTTTGCTAAGGTTGATTAATTTGAGAAATTTTGCTAACAGAAACAACAAAAACGGAGGAAAATTTTTATGTATTTCCTAGTACAAAACTCAAAACATCAAAACACGAGCTGACAAGATTGTGTTCAGTGTTGGGAAGGCTGGCAGAAGTGGAATATTCCAGCATGATAACCCTGTGAAAAATCACCAGAGCTTCTAAAGGAAAAAGTTAACACCTTGAACAAGAATGTCATCTAACTCGAAACTAATTCAAATCCAAAATGCCCTTGGGGTATTTAAAAAAAAAAAAAAAAAGATAAAAACTCAACTCTCCCAGCAAAACAAATACAGCTTAAAAACACTTCTGAAGAA
>NW_023628824.1:0-2099 GCF_014905685.2 Nematolebias whitei | reverse complement strand
CTGGATGGTTGAAACTGGCCACAGATCAGGCACCCTTTTATGTAGTCCTTGACATCCTTTTTCATTCCAGGCCAATAAGCAATTTGTTTTAATGCTTTCAGCGTGGCATTGTCACCCTTATGTCCTGCGGACGGAAGGTCATGTGCATGGACTAACATCACCCCCCTGTGGTCATGGGGGACCACGAACACAGGTGAGGACGTCCGTCCATGAGCGAAAGTTAGGATGCCTTTAAGTAGTTTTAGCTGTTTTCGCAGCTGAAAGAGGACTTTGAGGTCTGGATTGGAATCCAGCTCGTCTTTCGATGGAGTGTATTTGTCTGGGTCAGTCAGATACAGCATCATCGAGTTAATTGCAGGATCCAACTTCTGAAGTTGGATGATGTCTGGGTCAGTCAGCATTGGGCGCACAGAAACTGTGTTATCAGCAGGTTTAGCTGCTGCTTGTGCGCGAGTGACTGCCATTACCTCAGTTGTAGCTTGTGACGACTGAGTGTTGAGTAGCCAGGAGGGGTCAAAGGACCACGTGGGTCCGTCAACGGCTCCTTCTTTGGCTAGGGAGTCTGCAAGGTCATTGTAGTACTTGTCATCGCCTGGGACTCTGGAGTGTCCTGGAACTTTCTTCCAAAAGATCTGTAGATCATGTGATGTCACCAAGTGATCACATGTCATGAAAAGCTCTTTGTGTTTTACCACCTTTTTGTTGCTTGTGAGAAAACCGTTCTGTTTCCACAGAGCGAGATGACACAAGAAACTCAGTCGAGCATAGTTAGAGTCAGTGCAGATGACTAGCGTCTGGATGGAGCGTTCCACTGCCACCTGTAGGCCTATTAGGATTGCAGCTATCTCAGCGTACTGAGAAGACTGAGAGCCCAATTTATAGCCAAATGTGACCTGTTCTAGGTCCTGGAGGAGAACTCCTCCAACACCTGCTTTGCAGACTTTCTCGTGGTGGAATGAGCATCCATCCACGTACATTGTTGCCATATCTTTGCAGATATTGCTATCAAAGAAGTGGTGATTTGGGTCCTCAGCAGCTGAGGGTTTGCTCACAACCGGCTGTTGGGTGGCTGGTACATCCTGTGTACATTCCTGGCAGATTGCCAAATCAGTGCCCAAGTGCGACTTCTTATTTTGACCGTAGCGGATGTCTAGGTTAAAACTTTGAAGTGCCATAAGCCAGGTTGCAACACGTGAGTTTGTCACCACACCATCTCTGATGCGTTGGCTGTTCAGAAATGTTACTGGCTGGTGTTGTGTCTCAACAATGATCCTCTGTCCACCAATATAGCAGGAGAAATGTTTCACTGCCCACACAGTGGTCAATAGAGCCTTCTCACAGTCTGAATACCGTAATTCAGGGCCTGCCATTGTTTTGCTGGCGTAGGCCACAACACGCTTGTCTTTGTCGTGTATTTGGTACAGACCCGCACTCATGCAGTGAGGTGAGAAGCCCACTTCCAAGTAGAACTCTTTGTTGTAGTCTGGGTAGACTAGACATGGGGCTAACTTGAGCCTGTCTTTGAGAGCGTTCATTGCCTGCTGCTGTGTATCAGTCCAGACAAAAGGAACGTCTTTCTTTAAGAGTTCAGTCAGTGGTTTTGCGAGATCCGCATAATGCTCTATGAACTGGCGAGAGTAATTACACACTCCCAAGAAACTCTGTAGTTCCTTGAGATTGGTCGGGACTTTGAGGTTGTCTAGGCCTTGGGTGCGAGTCAACTGTGGTTGTATTCCGTCCGGACCTACTAGGAGGCCAACGTAATCCACCCTGGTTCTGCACCACTGGCATTTCGACAGTGAGATTTTAGCACCAGCAGTCGTTAGCTGATTGAGGACGTGGTCGATCTCAGCCAAATGAGAGTCCAGTGTTGGCTGCCTCAAAAGGATGTCGTCCACGTAGATCAGTGTCTCACGCTCGTGGGCGTCTGGACATGCTTTGTTCAAAAAGATGTTGAACTCTGCAGGTGAGTTAGCGTAGCCAAAGGGACACCTGGTAAAGGTGTATTGTCGGCTGCCAAAAGTGAAAGCTAGTTTGTGTTGGTCCTCGGCACGCACAGGGATGGTCCAAAAACCAGAGGCGACGTCGAGGGTCGAGAA
>NW_023628822.1:1490-2099 GCF_014905685.2 Nematolebias whitei | reverse complement strand
ATTAAATCAGAGAAGAATTTACATTTGGCAGCTTTAACGGTTTTCTGATAGTGACGCCAACTCTCCCTTAACATTTGAAAAGAAACCTGCAGCATGTCCTTCCTTCACCTTCGTTCAGCTCTTCGACACTGCTGCCTAACGGCTCGTGTGACGTCATTCAGCCAAGGCTCTGATTTAAGTTTTGTTTTTCTGGTTTTAAGGGGAGCAACACGGTCCAGATCATCTAAACAGGCAGAGTTGAACTGAGAGGTTAGCTCCTCAGTGGTAAGAGACACCGGGAACTGTTCGATCCTCTCAGAATTAAAACCTTCATTAAAACGAGCAGCAGTGAAACGGTTAATGGGACGCGTACGTGCAGGAACGCAGGTCTTAGCCGTAGGACAAGGGGGAGTGAAGTCAAACAATACAGGCATGTGATCTGAAAAAACATTGTCACCGATTTTCAAATTAGAAACAGAGACATCGCGTGTTAAAACGAGGTCCAGCGTGTGACCGTGTTCCTGGGTGGGACCGCTCACCTGCTGAGCTAAGCCAAAAGAGTCCAATAAATCTAGAAAGTCCTTCACTAAGGGCTTCTCCTGACAACACACATGCAAATTAAAGTCACCA
>NW_023628822.1:346-1390 GCF_014905685.2 Nematolebias whitei | reverse complement strand
GTGTTCCTGGGTGGGGCCGCTCACCTGCTGAGCTAAGCCAAAAGAGTCCAATAAATCTAGAAAGTCCTTTACTAAAGGCTTCTCCTGACAACACACATGCAAATTAAAGTCACCAATAAGCAAAAAGTGAGTGTATTTCTGTGTGATATCAGCCAAAAAGTCAGATAATTCATTTATGAAGTCCTTAGAACGAGGGGGGCGATAGACGAGTGCACACAGAACCGTAGGACAGTGTCCGAGTTCAAAAACGCTTAGCTCAAAGCTGGCGTGGGACACCGGGATGGACAACTGTTTACAGGTCAAGTTTGCTTTAAAAACTGTTAATAATCCCCCCCCCCGCGCCGACCTGATGGCCGCAGGGCATTGAAACACAGACAGTCTGGGGGTAGTAGTTCCACCAAGGCACTAGACTCACCATCAGAAATCCAAGATTCCGTGACGTACAGAAAATCCAACTCCTGATCTTTAAAAAAGTCATTGAGGATAAACGTCTTGTTGGAAACAGACCTTGCGTTGATTAAACACATCCTGATATGGTCCAGCACAGGCACAGCCGTGGAGGGAGACGCGCGCGCCAGCGGGCGCAGGTAATGAAGAACAGCTCCTCCAGGTCTGCTGGTGCGGCGCACAGGTAAACAACTCCAGGTGTTTACATGGACTGAGCGTGCGGGCAGCTGGCCAGCAGCCGGACCCCGGGAGCACCATGGGTCAGAGAGATGATCAGATCCAGAGCGAGTCCTGATAGAATAATCCACACTTTGCCTCAGTTTCACCAAAATCCCTGCACGCTTCCCACGACGTCTACGACGTTTCCTCCATGGAGAAAGGCAAGGGTCACGCAGAAGGAATGCAGGAATCTCAGATAGGACCGATGAAGGAGAGTGCTGGCCGCTGTTCAAAAACTCTGCGGGAATTTCAGCAAAGTACGGAGCTCCAAAAGTGCCCGACGATCATACTGAAAATATGACTCGGCACACTGCACAAACCATTGTAAAAATAACAAAAATAAAATACAAGCAGAGAGCGAGAGACGGGCAGCCCTAC
>NW_023628822.1:0-246 GCF_014905685.2 Nematolebias whitei | reverse complement strand
ACTCACCATCAGAAATCCAAGATTCCGTGATGAACAGAAAATCCAACTCCTCATCTTTAAAAAAGTCATTGAGGATAAACGTCTTGTTGGAAACAGACCTTGCGTTGATTAAACACATCCTGATATTGTCCAACACAGGCACAGCCGTGGCTTGAGACGCGCGCGCCAGCGGGCGTAGGTTATGAAGAACAGCTTCTCTTGGTCTGCTGGTGCGGCGCACAGGTAAACAACTCCAGGTGTTCACAT
>NW_023628821.1:1592-2099 GCF_014905685.2 Nematolebias whitei | reverse complement strand
GAGGTGGAACACCTGGAGAGCTGGTGCAGAGAGAATAACCTTCACATCAATGTGAAGAAGGCAAAGGAGATGATTGTGGACTTCAGAAGGAACAAAAACATCTATACCCCCTGAACATAAGAGGATCTGCGGAAGTGGTCTCCAGCTACAAGTACTTGGGTGTACACATGAATGACAACCTCAGCTGGAGCAACAACACCACCAGCCTGATGAAGAAAGCTCATCAGAGACTCTACTTCCTCAGATGGCTGAGGCGAGCTGGTCTGGGAAGCTCAGTCCTCACCTCCTTCTACAGGTGTGCAGTGGAGAGCATCCTTCTCCAGCATCAATGTGTGGCATGGAGGCTGCACAGCTGCAGAAAGAAAAACTTTGCAGAGAGTGGTGAAGGCTGCACAGAAATCTGTTGGAATCAGCCTCCCCACCATCACAGACATTTACACCTCCAGATGCAGGAAGAGGGCCACCTGCATCATGAAGGACCACACTCACCCAGCACACACACTTTTT
>NW_023628821.1:0-1492 GCF_014905685.2 Nematolebias whitei | reverse complement strand
AAATCTGTTGGAATCAGTCTCCCCACCATCACAGACATCTACACCTCCAGATGCAGGAAGAGGGCCACCTGCATCATGAAGGACCCCACCCACCCAGCACACACACTTTTTGCCCCACTCCCCTCAGGAAGGAGGTTAAGGAGCATTAAGTGTAGAACCACTAGACTGAGGAACAGCTTCTACCCTGAGGCTGTTAGACTCATGAATCTCTAACTAGAATAATCACTGTGAAAAACCATATCATGTTGCTGCTGATCTGTTTCATGTTGCTGCTGATCTGTTTCATGTTGCTGCTGATCTGTTTCATGTTGCTGCTGATCTGTTTCATGTTGCTGCTGATCAGTTTCATGTTGCTGCTGATCTGTTTCATGTTGCTGATGATCTGTTTCAATGTTGATGTGTTCATGCGTGCACATCTGCTCACAGACTCATGTTCATGTTTGTGCTGATGTTCAATGTTTTATGTTATGAGTGCTTAGTGTATATTTAGTTGATGTTTTTCTTAGTTCATATCTTAGATGTTATTACTGTTTTTCTTATACATTTTATTGTTGGATGTAACTGGGACCCTGTGGACATAATTTCGCTCCACCACATGTACCACATGAGGTGCGAATGACAATAAAGAAACTCTGACTCTCTCTGACTCTGACTCTGATCTTTTCAACCTTTTGCCACATTTCAGGCTTCAAACATCCATCCATCTATTTTCTTTACCCGTTTGTTCCATTTTGGGTCACGGGGGTCGCTGGTGCCCATGTCCAGCAATCACTGTGCGAGGGGCGGGGTACACCCTGGACGGGTCGCAAGTCCATCACAGGGACACAGAGAGACAAACGAGACGAACAACCATTCACTCTCTCACTCACACCTAGGGACAATTTAGAGTTACCAATCAGCCTAACATGCATGTTTTTGGACTGTGGGAGGAAACCAGAGCACACGGAGAAAACCCACACATGCACGGAGAGAACATGCAAACTCCACCCAGAAAGACCCCTGGACCAGGATTTGAACCAGGGACCTGCTTGCTGAGAGGCAGCAGCTCTACCAGTTGCGCCACCGTGCTGCCCCGGCTTCAAACATATAGATATAAAATTTTAATTTTTTGTAAAGAATCAACAACAAGTGGGACACAATCGTGAAGTGGAGACACTGAAGTTCTGCCCATTCTTCCTGCAGAACAGCTGGAGCTCAGTGAGGTTGGATGGAGAGCGTTTGTGAACAGCAGTCTTCAGCTCTTTCCACAGATTCTCGGCTGGATTCAGGTCTGGACTTTGACTTGTTCATTCCAACACCTGGATACGTTTATTTGTGAACCATTCCATTGTAGATGTGTCTTTATGTTTTGGATCATTGTCTTGTTGGAAGATAAATCTCCGTCCCAGTCTCAGGTCTCTTGCAGACTCAAACAGGTTTTTTTCAGAATGGCCCTGTATTTGGCCCCATCCATCTTCCCATCAATTCTGACCATCTTCCCTGTCCCTGCTGA
>NW_023628820.1:0-2099 GCF_014905685.2 Nematolebias whitei | reverse complement strand
TATTACTCCTAGCAGTGACAGCCTCTGTCTTTTATTTTTCCCTATTTGTCTGAATATCTGTGCCGACCGTTCACGAGCCCTTTTGATAAAGAATTTCATAATACATTTTTGGCGACGAGGATGGGATGTTAAGAATTTAAATAAATAATTCTGAACGGCTGCACCATATTCAAACGAGGAAAAAAAAAAGTGTTGAGAGAAATGTTGATGCGAGTTGCATAGTTGTGCCGAGTTGGAAGAGTTATCCAACCCTGGCTTTGTGTGAGAGTTTTAAAACAGAGAAAAAAGTTGATTCAGACGCCTGAGGAGGCGTGAGCTGAACAGAGAAAAAGTTGTACCGGGATGGGAAGAAGTCCCATCCCAGTTGTTTTTGTTGTTTTTGAAGAGGTGTGAAGAAGCCCATCTTAGTTATTAGAACAATTTTTCTGCAAGCAGATAGTCCGAGTGATGTTTTGACCACTTTTGCAGGCAATAGAGGTCAAAAAAGATGGCACCAATGACAGGACTTCAGCATAAAATCAGAAAATGCAATTACAGGCTCAATGGAGTAAACAAGAATGTGAGGACCGCCTGCTTGTTGAATGGACGGCTCGGTGCTCAGTTTGTGAGAATGAGCAGTGTAGCTGACGGGGCGGTGGAGCAGGTGTCCCGGTTGCGAGGAAAATTTAAAAGAAAGAAAGAGAAATGTGTTGAGGAAGTTCAGGAGAAAGAGAAACAGTTTTTACAACGAAAACAGTTGTTATCTGATGCGCAGACAGAGTGCAAGCTAGACCGCTTGATTAATGTAGCTGAGGGCGCGGTCGGTCAGATATGCAGGCTTAAAAGGAGGAAGAAAGAGCGTGATGTTTCGCCGGAGCGAGTCGGAGCTTATGTTGCAAGGTTGGCTGACGGATGGAATCCGTCGAGTTTGGACGGTTACATCTCAAGAGACAAAGAAGTTGTTTACTTGTCTAAAAAATCACAACCCACAGATGCTCGAGTGTCGAGGCTGTTAGATAAAGGTGGAGGTCAGGTAATGAATTCAGCGCATCGAGTCGGAGCTTTGCAAGACTCGAGACCGTTGTTTGAAGTTTGTGCTGATTTACAGGGTCATCGGGTGACCATAGGGGAGTGCGAGCAGAGATGTGCTGAGGAATGCACTCGCTGTGCGTTCACAGAGAGGAGCACAGAGCTGAAAACTGTGAAAAAATCATTTAGCCAACCCATGGGTCGTGGGCCGAGAAGGGACGGCCAGAAAAACATGCAGGAACTTACTCGTTCTGCTTTCTGGAGGGCATTAATGCAGGCAGGAGTGCATGCAGCTGAGATGAATGATGTGTCAGCTGAAGAGCTGAGGGCTGGAAGCCATTATTTGGATTAAAAGGGGCAAAAAGTAGGGTCCAAAAGTTGACATCAACACTCTGAAAAGCAGATATTGTCAAACATTGAACATCAAAGGTCCAGAATTAGAGAGCCCAGAGTTTGACGATAAATTAAAAAAAAAGCCCCAAAACTTGAAGGTGATATTGATTTTAAAATGCCTAAAGTCAAGATGGTTTAAGGGGAAAAGGGTGGATTTGAAATGTCTAGAAATAAATATGTTGTTTGGATGTGTTAAATTAAGCTGTTTGCTTTGAAGAAAAGTGCATTGTATGTTGTTTGGAAGGAAGTGCAACATATGTTGTTTATAAATGGTTTACCTGCAGCTATAGTTTTGACAGCATCTAAAAACAACTCTAGAAGTATCCAAAAATATCTGAGATAAAAATAATTTCACCATCTTGTTTTGCAGATGTTTCACATTTAAAGTGAAAGTTCAGCTCTTTTCAAGAGGGGTTCTGTGGAAAAAGTTAACACCTCAGTTTTGAAAACTGATGAGTTAAACATTTTGAGTGGGGCCAAGACTAGAAGAAGGATTTCTTTTTAATAAATAAAGTAATTATTGACACTTTTTGCATGAAGTGGTTATGTATGAAGAATTGTTTGATTAGTTGTAGAACAAGACAGATGATGAAACTGCAAATACAACGATGTGAAGCATGCAGCATTAGAAGAGAGAGGGTCACAATAGTAAAATGCAGAGACAAATAGAGGAAAGGGACCATATCAGATCTGGCAAA
>NW_023628819.1:0-2100 GCF_014905685.2 Nematolebias whitei | reverse complement strand
TCCTGCAATCTTCATCATGTTACTGTGACGTGTCTGCCAGCTGATTTATGCAGGGTTAAAATCAGCTGGCAGACACGTCACAGTAACATCACGTGACTTCTGATGAAGATTGCAGAAAGTAATCGAAACATGTCAAGCACTGGTCTGATAAAAAATAAAACTTTAAGTATAATCTTGTGTAGACCAAATGAACCTGTTTGGAATATCAGAGTTTGTTGCACCTCCTTTCTGGAATAGTCCTATGGAATGGATAACAAAGTTTTCCTCTCATCTCAGGGTTCACTCCGAGTTTTCACATAACCTGTTTCTGGTTCTCCTAGAGTTCTTTAAGTGATGTCATATGTTTAAGCTGACTGAATATCTAGGCAAAGGGATTGATAGTGAGACCAGTACACTTACGTTACAGGTCCTGAAGAACTTGGAGGCATCTTCACGCAGGTATACAGGAAGGATGAGGGCCCGTTTCATATTTACATCATGTTGTTCCTATGGACAAAAAAGATCCATTACAATATTATTATATTATATATTACACAAATACAGAGCAAACTTTTTTTATCCAAATTAATACCTTTCTATTGTAAATAATAACTCACAAAGGAAAAAAATTAAAATTGTAAATCAAATTTTATGAAAACAGTATTTCAGTTCAATTCAATTCAATTCAAAAATACTTTATTGATCCCAGAGGGAAATTAAGTGTTGTCGTAGCTCATCATTCTGGTTTTATTCAAGAGTTGTTAGATGCTGATAGCTGTGGGAAGGAAGGATCTCCTGCAACAAATCTGAAGGATCTGGCCACAGATACTGATCCGTCCACCCAGATCCAGCTTGCTGTCAGTTCCGGCGGGCCTCCCGGTCCTCCTGGGCAGCAGGACTGCCCAAATGCTGGGCAGAATTCCTCCCTGAGCGATGGTCACTCCTCCCAGCAGTCTGCTGAGCTCCTCGTCACCACGGACAGACAGCTGAATGTGCTGGGGGAAGATCCCGGTCCTCCTGATGTCACGAGTCGAGTTTCCCACCAGCTCCAGAATCTTGGCAATCAGGCACTCGAGCACCGCCATCAGGTTGACAGGAATTTGTCCACGAAGCCTTCTTTTCAACTCATTTGGGATTTGATGCTGTAGTTGAGGTATTTCAGCTTTTGAGATGTTAATCAGCGGCTCCTGGTTGTTAAAAACACCTTGTTGCCATGGTTACGCATCATAACAAATGCCCAAAAGTAAAAAGGTTTCAGTTAAAATCCTTCCAGCTGCACAGCATCCAATACCAGAGGAAATAATCATCTGGAAAAAGTGATTTACATCCAGAAAAAGAAGAACTGAAGTTTCCAAAAGAAATAACTCAGAATGAATGTAACAGAACTACTCCAACATGAAGCCACCTTGAGCGGCGCAAATCTAGAACTTATTTATTTATTTACTTATTTATTTACTTATTTATTAGGACTTCTTCAAAATTGAAGCTGATAAAGTATCTTTTTAAAGGTACCTCTTTCTGATAGAATACATCTTGTCAAGACCTCGATTTCTGTTATGCTTCAAACCGCTTCAAACTCACGGACCTAACTCCACTGTCAATGTCCCGGGCAAACATGCATTATGGGAAATGTAGTTCATCCAGGAAACCCACTGAAAATGTTACACCTTTGTAAGTTGAAGTAATGTATTTGTCACATTGAACAACTTCTGAAGTTACAATAACAAACATTCACTGTACACATTGTACAAATGTATTCCCAGCTCCAAATTTAACACTATCGAAATTCAGTTTTAAAAAAACAAACAAAAAACTTTAGCTTACTTACCAAATCAGAGCTGGTGATAAGACCGCGCCTAAGAAAACGAGGGCAATAAGAATGAAAAAAACTGAGCTGCTGGTGGTGGTGGTTTGAAGCGATGGGGTGGGGACGGGGGAATGCACATTGCCAACAAATAAAAACAAATTAAACTGTAGTCCACATCCTCACAGGCTGGCCAAAACTTTTCCGCATTGATATCCTGATGCATGCTCAATAATCCAGGTAGAAAAATCTAAAAAAGTTAAATCTGGTCCTCTGGACATTCAAAAAAAACAAAACAAAGCAAATCAACAAAAAAA
>NW_023628818.1:375-2100 GCF_014905685.2 Nematolebias whitei | reverse complement strand
GCCTGGAGGAGCCTTGGAAGGGTCTCGGAGCCTTGGAAGGGTCTTGGAGCCTGGGAGAGCTGTGGAAGATCAAGGTCTCGGAGCCTGGGAAAGCAGTGGAAGATTGAGGTCTCCGAGCTTGGGAGAGAAATGGAAGCTCAATGTCTCAGAGCCTGGGTGTGCAGTGGAAGATCGAGATCTCGGAGCCTCTGAGAGCAATGGAAGTGGGTGATCGAGGTCTCGGAGCCTGGAGGAGCTGTGGAAGTGGATGATAGAGTTCATGGAGCTTGGGAGAACAGTGGAAGTGGAAAATATAGGTCTCGGAGCCTGTAGGAGTATTGGAAGGGTCTCCGAGCCTGGGAGAGCAGTGGAAGTGGATGATTGAGGTCTAGTTGCTTTGGAGAGCAGTGGATGATCGAGGTCTCGGAGCCTGGAGGAGCACTGGTAGGTTATCAGAGCCTGGGAGAGCAGTGGAAGAGGATGATAGAACTTGGAGCTTGGGAGAGCACTAGAAGTGGAAGATCGAGGTCTCAGAGCCTTGGAGAGCAGTAAAAGTGGAAGATCAAAATCTCGGAAACTGGAGGAGCAGTGGAAGTGGAAAATACAGGTCTCGGAGCCTGTAGGAGCATTGGAAGGGTCTCCGAGCCTGGGAGAGCAGTGGAAGTGGATGATCGAGGTCTCGTAGCTTTGGAGAGTAGTGGATGATCGCGGTCTCGGAGCCTGGGAGAGAAGTGGATGTGGAAGATCGAGGTCTCAGAGCCTTGGAGAGCAGTAAAAGTGGAAAATCAAAATCTCGGAGCCTGGAGGAGCAGTGGAAGTGGAAAATATAGGTCTCGGAGCCTGTAGGAGCATTGGAAGGGTCTACGAGCCTGGGATAGCAGTGGAAGTGGATGATCGAGGTCTCGTAGCTTCGGAGAGCAGTGGATGATCGCGGTCTCGGAGCCTGGGAGAGCAGTGGAAGTAGAATATCGAGGTCTCAGAGACTGGTTGTGCAGTGTAAGTGGAAGCTCGAGGTCTCGGAGCCTGGGAGAGAAGTGAAAAATTTAAGGTAGAGGTCTCGGACATGGGCGAGCAGTGGAAGTGGGAGATCAAAATCTCGGAGCCTGAAGGAGCAGTGTGATATAAAAATATGTTTTATAAGGTGTTAAGTTGCCTTTATGCCTATTCAAACATATACATTTTGTGTGTGTTACTTTTCAGAATTAAATGTCTAAATTGCCATAAAAGGCAAGGGTGGAATGATATAGGAATGATTATTTTGATGCTTTTATGTCAATTTATACTCATTTACATATAGTTTGAAAACACACTTATACTCACTTTTGATGCAGCTTATCTGCTTAAAGTCAGGCCTGTGCTGCAGATGTGTTTTGGAGTAATTAAAGTTCTCTGGGGGATGCTCTAACCAGAAGATCAGGCCCAATCTTAAGGTTACAGTGACCCAGGTTTTGAAGGACATGTTTTTATTAAACCATCGCTCTGTTGCACAGACTGCTTTGATGATGGGAAAACAGATTTAATTAAATCTGCCCTCCTGGCAACCATCAAAGTTGTTTTTCACTGCTCTCACGCGATCCGGTCAGGGAAAAGGTATAAGAGGAAGTGACAGGCAAGGGAAACTTTGGAAGTCTTGTGTGGACCAGCGCGCGCGGTGCCATGCAGTTGATGATGTGATTCTTCTTTACCTGGGTCGAAAACGACTTCCCGGCCAGTGTCACGGTGAGAAGTTCTTTCATATCATTTTGT
>NW_023628818.1:0-275 GCF_014905685.2 Nematolebias whitei | reverse complement strand
GGTGTTTTATTTTTTCCTTGTCTGAATATCTGTGCCGATCGTTCACAAGCCCTTTTGATAAAGAATTTCATAATACACAGTGTAAGCCGAAGATCAAGGTCTCGGAGCCTAGAGGAGCCTTGGAAGGGTCTCGGAGCCTGGGAGAGCAGTGGAAGTGGAAGGTCGAGGTCTCGGAGCCTGGGAGAGCAGTAGAAATGGAAGATCAAGGATCGGAGACTGGGAGAGCAGTGGAGATTGAAGATCGAGTTCTCGGAGCCTGAAGGAGCAGTGTAAGT
>NW_023628817.1:0-2100 GCF_014905685.2 Nematolebias whitei | reverse complement strand
AAAATAGATGAATGTATATATGCATAAACAAATATAAAGTTCTTGTTGTAGGTTTTGGTTCTTTGTTAAAAACAAAAATTAAAGAGATTACAGTTTTTCTAAAACTACAGCCACTAAAAAACGCAGCATATGTGATAGAAGCACAGCAGCAGTGTTTGTTTTGCCATTTTTACACGAACCTGGTAATAAGGCATGTCTGTACATTAAACAAACAAGAATAATTATTAATCCATGTTTATTTTCAAATCAACACTAACGTTCACTTGTATCTAAGGAAGGCTGGGGAGGTAAAAAAGATTAAGGGGTGGAATTAGGATAAGTTACAGCTCATGAGGTACTCCATCAGAGCATCTCTGACACCTCGGCCCTGCTCTCCATCTTGCGGGACAGCGACCAGGACGGGCTGTGCGGCTGGTTCTGCTTCAAGTTCACGGAGGTCATCCATTTTGGTTGTGTGTTGTTTTCCAGCTCTTCTTCTAATACATGTTAGTGGTGCTTAGAAAAGAGCTTAATGTAGCACTACCGCCACCAGGTGGTAAGGTGCGTTGATATTAATAATCCGCCCACTAGAGGTGAACAATCCGCCCACTAAACGGGAACTATAGGCAAAGTGGAGACACAAAAATAGAGGTCCCACTAGAACCGGACACAACAGGCTACAACAAGAACCAGACCTGTGGATACCAGGCTTAAGTGGCTTCAAACATCTGTTAAGTTCCTGGCAAGAACCAATGGAGACGTTCCTGTTTTTAGTTTTCTACACCGCCTTATAATCTAGCTGGGTTTTTTGTTTGTTTGTTTCTACTTTTTTGCCATTTGACTGTCCTTTTGGTTGTCATTTTATTTTAATTTGTAAAAAAAAAATTGCCTCTTTTACGCTTGTCTATTGTTGTCGTTGATGTCATCATTCTTTGTTAAAATCAGGTCTTTCTTGCAAATGAGTCCCCAAGGCTCAATGGGATTAACCTGTATAAATAAAGGTTGAATGAAAAAAAATCTCTCTGTGGCTAAAATAAATCAATAAAACAACTTTTTGAGTGTCTCTTCTGTCACTTGTGCTGGTCCCAAGCCCAAACTTCTTGTTAATTTGGTAAACTGGAGTTAATACTCCAATTTGTTGTTTATTGTTTCTTAAACTGCTCCAATACTGTTCATTTACAAAAACATGATGAAGCCTTCTGGATGGAAGGTGAAATGTTTCAGCACACACACACACAAAAAAAAAACTGTCAAGATTCAGTTCAATTCAGTTTATTTATATAGCACCAAATCACAACAGTTGTCTCAGGGCACTTTACAGGAACATTCACATACATAAAAGCCAATTAATAAAGTTCTCTATCTAAGTTAGGGTCGGCTTGGGTTTCCTGAGCTGTCCCTTATGTTTCCTGATGCATGCTCAATCTAGCTCAATCAAGCTATCTATTGACCGTATTCTGTACCACAGACTGTACCTAGGGGAGGCCACACCTAGTCTGTATGGTTTACCTAAAATCCACAAACAAGGTGTACCTTTAAGACCAATTGTTAGCATGATTAACTCGGTCACGTACAATGTTTCCAAATATCTGGCGTCTGTACTCATCCCTTTAGTTGGCAGCTCAGAACACCACATACAGAACACCATGGACTTTGTGGATAAGGTAGGGATGTCATCATGGAGACTGATGAAACAATGGTCTCTTTTGATGTCACATCACTCTTTACGTGCATTCCTGTTGATGATGCAGTAGAGATGGTCAGTTTAAGATTAAAATCAGACACCACTCTGAGCAGCAGGACCACACTTTCCACAGAACAACTGTGTCAACTCTTGAAACTGTGCCTGCAGTCAACCTACTTCACATATGGGGAGCAATATTATAGGCAGAAACATGGGTGTGCTATGGGGTCTCCAGTTTCTCCTATTGTTGCCAACCTGTACATGGAGGAGGTAGAAAAGAGAGCCTTGACGTCCTTTTCAGGGACACCACCAAGTCATTGGTTCAGGTATGTTGACAACACCTGGGTTAAAATTAAATCTCAGGAAGTCCAACATTTTACTGACCACATCAACTCTGTGGATAAATACATCAAGTTCACACGAGAAGATGTAAAAAA